>NW_026623662.1:287910-298977 GCF_030028575.1 Malurus melanocephalus
GGCCCTGATGAGTTCATGGAGAAAAATGTTCTTGCTGCAAGTTCTTGTCCTAAATTAGAGGGGGCCATTACTGTGGGGACCAGCAAGGCAAATCTTCCAGGGTTTATCCATCTGCTTTCCTGGGTATGTGAGGGGCAGGAGCGTGGCCACTGCACACGAAGGGCTCAGGGGATGTGGTCATCATGTTTAAACAAGCTTTTCTTGAACAACTGGGGAGCTGAAGTTTTTGGAGGTTTTGTAACTTAGCAAATACACGACCCCTAGGGAGTGTAAAAAGCCATTCCCCAGGTATCAGAATGACTCCATCTCCCTTTTCTCACACCAAATTCCCATTCCAAAACAAGGAAGAGTCAGTCCTGCTCCCTTGGAAAGCTGAAAGCATCTTTTTTAATGGCTTGTTCGATGCATTTTGACTAGGAATGGGTCGCACTCATTTTTTATTGAAACCTGAGCTTCCTCCCCTTGTCCYTGCTTACACTTCCTCTGGTGAGCGACAACACCGATAACAACACATCAACCACCCCCAGCCTGCAGCAGGCACCCAGGGAGGCATCAGCTGGGCCAATTAAACTCTGGCAAAGTAATAAAGACGAGGAAACGGGGTGTGAGCAGCCCRAGCTGCTGACAGCTTCAAGGAGCAGCTGAGGATGGGGCTGGGCAGCAGAAAGGGAAGCAAATGAGTCTCCTTCTAACTACCTGAGTGGTTGTTAGCTGAGCCTGCTGTTGGCCTCACCTGCTTCTGCTGCTGACCTCCTGACCTCCCAGACATTGTATTGTATCACTGAACAATGTTGATTCTGTCGGGAAAGTCTGAATTTTATTTCTTTGTGTGGCAAATTCAGCGTTGTTTAAAATGCACTTCACTCACTCGAGGCTGCTCTGTGAGTTGCTTCAGACTCGGTCACATTAAATTTCAGATTCTGCTTCTGTGCCCCTTCACCTTCTCTGTGAAGAACAGCCTGTAAAATGGTCATGTCCTCCTGAATCCCAACCACTGCCCTCATTCCATTATCTYCTGAAAATTCAATGGTCTCCCATGTTGGAATCAGTAATAATAATAAAAAAAAAATTACAGGGTATCAGCCCCAAATTAAGACCCTTGTGAGATCTGCTTTTCCAGCTCTGCAAAACACATGATTCCAAATGACCTTTGCATGAGCCAAGATAAAAAAAATTAAAATTATAGAATCACAGGATGGTTTGGGCTTGAAGCCTAAAAAGCATCTTGTTCCAACCCCTCTGCCATGGGCAGGGACAACTTCCACTAAACCAGGGTGCTCTAAGCAGTGGTGCGTACATTACCTCCTATACATATATATATAAATTTATTTATATATTTATATATATACATATTTATATATATATATCTATTTATATATTTATTTATATATTTATTTTTATATATATATTTATATATATATTTATATATATATTTATATATTTTATATTTATATTTATATTTATATTTATATTTATATTTATATTATTTTATATTCACATTCATATTCTATCTATATCTATCTATATCATCATCTATATCATCATCTATATCATCATCTATTTCTATATCATCATCTGTATCATCATCTATATCATCATTTGTATCTATATCAATAATACTGCTATAAACACCTTTCCCTGCTTTCCAAAGGAATTGTTTTCTCCTCACAGGATGAAAATGCAGCCACAAAGGGTTATTTCAAACATGAATTTTTATCAAGCAAAGACACACAGTTTTGGCCCCAGCTATTCAGYGGTGTTGGGCTGGTATCAGGTGTTGTGATTTCTGGTTATGGGTCCCAAATGAGGTCAGAGGTTTTTCTTTAACCCCTATAAATCCAGGCTGAGGGATCAGCTGTATCCCAAAGACAGACCCTGCTGCTCCCAGCTTATTTGATGGGAAGAAGTCGTCAGGCCACTGCCTTGCTTTAAATTGACCTGACTTTTCAGCTTGGGGTGAATGTGTGACCTGTCAGTGCCATCCTGTCCCGTACCTACAAGGTGTCTGCACGTGGGGGTGGCGCATATTCTGGGTAGAAAACACTATTTTCTGGAATGATCGTCAAACAAAAATGATTTTTTCTTGTGCTGTTACCTCTAAAGGACCACCACTGGTAATTTGGCACAGTATAACCTGCATTATTTTGACAAACCAGAGTTATTCAGGGAAAGAGCAGCAAGAGGATCGGGGAGCAGGTGTGTAATTCCAGCAGGCAATGACAGGTAGGAACACAACCTAAAACACTAAAGGTCTCTGAAGTGTGTAAAAACCAGAGAAGGAGAGAAAATGATGATGGGCAGTAAACGGGGTTATGGCTGGAGAGAGTAGCACTTCAGGCTAAATATCAGAGAAAATATTTAGACCTGAGAAAAATTATAAAATCTCCAGCACCTGGAATATTTAAATCTGTTACTGAGGGGACAGTCCTGCCATGCTCCTGTGGTTCTGCCACCACAGCAACATTCCCAGCCTTGTGCTGATTCCCAATCTGAATTTGGAAAGCCAGCTCACCTCCTTAAGCCTCTTGTTCCCTTCCCACGCTGTCCTGACTATTTAAATTTTAAGCTCCACGGGGCAGAGATGATTTCCTTAAACCGCCTTGTGCCTTGCATAAGGTGGCCTTGATTTTTTGGCACMGCTGAAACAAAACCTGCCTTTTTCAAGATGCTCTGAGCAGCAGCCAGACTGCCTGAGAGGAGGGTTGGTTTCATGAATCCAACATAAAGTTTGCCCTTGGGATCCTTCTGTCTGTTGTTGCTAATGATCAGTGATTTTCCTGCTCATCCGCCAGCGAAAGCAACAGGGAAAAAACCGCGGAAAGCTGCATTATGGATGAGCTGGACATGCGGCTGGGATGGAGATGGGCTGCCCCGTGTCACCGAGGTGTCACCCTCTCTGCTGGCCCACCCCGGGAGGTGGCATCGGTCACAGCTCTTGTGGCAGCCGGCCTTTTCACTAATTGGCTCGGTGGCTGTGGAATACMGAATGCATCAGCCCTGGGTCCCGCTCTGCTGGCACAGAGAGAAGCAAAGCTGGAAGAAAATCTGCCCAGAATCATCAGAAAGAGCAGGGGCAGCCTCCAGGCTTGGTGTAACTGCAGGAAAAGGAGTGTTTGTGGGGGTTTGAAGCTCTGGGTATTGATCAGCACCTGAAAGGAGCCGAGAAACAAAGGCTTCCTCCTCTTTAAAGTTCTCTTGCAGGAAATGGTAGGACTTGTTCCTTGGGAGTCTGCTTGTGTGTCCTTGCTTTGCACAGGCCACCGGAGRGTGGGAGCAACACTTTGTAGAGTGGAGGAGGAAGCACTTGAAAAGGAGAGAGATTCCTCTCTTCAGCCCCTTTCTCCACCTGAATTGAGAGGGAGGGCCRGGGGTGGTCTGGGAGGGAGAGATTGTTCCTCTCTAATCAACTCCACTGAGCATCTGCTGCAGAAATCCTTCACAGTGGTGAGAGATTCCCTCACAGAGACTCCCCATGGGTAAGGCACTTGGCCAACTTGGATTTGGCTTCTTTGATGGCAAATCCCCCATTCTTCTGCTGGGTTCTTCCAAATCCTGCGTTCTGTGTAAAAGTGAGGCTKCAGATGCAAATCCTGCAGTGGAAAGAGGACACCTGGACATTCTCTATGTTGTGATTTGGGTTATTGAGGGAATAGGGTRCCCAGAGAAGCTGTGGGTGCTCCTGGATCCCTGGAAGTGTCCAAGGCCAGGTTGGACATGGCTTGGAACACCCTGGGATGGTGGAAGGTGTCCCTGACCATGGCAAGGGGTTGGAATGAGATGATCATTAAGGTTCTGTACAACCCAAACCATTCTGGGATAGTTTGCCAAGCCAGCCAGCTTTCCAGCACTGGCCCCAAATCATAAGTGTTGCTGCTCAAAGTAGGAACAGGGGAGTGCTTAGAGTTGGATGTAAAACAAAACAACAGCACAGGGAGCATGAAACAAAATCAAGGAGCAGGGAAGGGCAGAAGTGATGCCTTATCTGCCTTACCTAAACCAGCATCTGGACAGAATTCAGAGAATCCAAAGCAGTTCTGTTTACTGAGGGCCTTCAGGGCCATTCAGGGCAGTCCCACACCCACAATGGACAATGGCTCACGCGTTTTTCACCCTTTCTCACTTTTGTCCATTTTGGGGCTGAATCCTCCAATTGCAGCTCAGCCAATGCAGTCATTCACTCCAACTTGGCTCCCCCCAGTTCTCTGTTGTTTCCATCTCTTGGGGCCTGGCCCAGGGAGGTGTCCTTGAGTTTGGGGCTGCAGAGGAATTGTTTTGTGTRAAAATGGGAGAGCAGGAGCTCAGCACTGTCTGTGGAGTGTGGAGTTAAACACTGGAGAATCCCAGGGGTACAGAGACGTGGAAATAGAGAAATTGAAATCCTGAGGGATCAGAAACTGGCATTAGGTGCAACATTAGGGAAAAGCTCTGTGAAAGCAGCAGGCACAGCTGAATTCCTGGTCAGAAGCAGAAGGCTTCAGTTAGGGAAGGTTTATGGCCTGTGAGGGTTCAGAGCAAGGACTCAGAGGAACAGGACGGGGTTTCAAAGCTGCACATCACAGAGATGCCTCTCACAAGCCCCTGTTCGGTGTCTGGCTGGATATAACCCTGCTGGGGGCTGTTCTGGGTTTGGTGGGCAAACAACAGCTCCATGCTTGCGAAAGGACTCGTTCCCCAATGGCTAAGTGGGCTGTGATAAAGCCACATCCTCACCCAGTCTGGACTCCACCTCCCAGCGGGGYTGGAGTGTTTTTAGAGCTGATTTGTTGCAGCTCTGTGGCCATTTCATTTGTAGGAGYTGTTGATAATTTTTTGATAATTTTTGATAATTCATTGCGCCTCCACTGAGCCTCTCCCCGAGAGCTCTGTGTGGTTTAAGAGAGGATTTTTCTCTATAAAAACCCCTTGTCCACTTCTGCCACCAATCCTGGGGTTTCCCCTCAATGGATTTAACAAAAACACTCTTCAGGTTTTTCATCAGCTGAGAAAAATGAGCCCGCCTGCCTCGCTGCAGCTCTGCAAACTTTCCAGCTGATCTGGGAACACTGCAGCTGATTCTGCTGCAAATCCTCGTGCTGCTGGAAGTGTGGCTTTGAATTTGTGACACCCTGAGAGCAAACGGGGGTGGAGAGGAGGTTCCCGTGCAGATCCCGGTGACTGCACAAATCAAACACAAGCGTGGCACTGTGACAAGCTGGCTGCAGCAGATGGAGTCCCCCCGGCTTGTGCCGACCCGAGCTGAAACCTCTCCAATGCGCACTGCGTGCCCTACTCCCTTCATTTCTGATGGATTTCTCCTCCAGCCCAAATAACAGCCCCATAACTCTGTGTCTGAGCTCCAGCTCSAGGGAACAGCACAGGGTGAGCTGTGGATTTGCTGGGTTTTTCCCCTCCTCCATCAAAAGGAGCAAGTTCCAGAATTTACCCAGCTCTCCTGACAGCTTTGTTTTCTGATTTGGAAGGTTTTAGACTGGGGTTTGATGGGGTGGCTCCACTACCAGAAGCTCAGCTGATGGTTTTGCCCCCCCTAAAAATCCCAGAAAAGGCAATTCCCTTGTAGATCTTGTCCGTTGTTTTGGGAAGGTGAACAGAGGTGCTCAGCTGCACAGCCACAGCCTTTTGGGTGAGGGAGAGGGGATGGTGCTGTGCCCACCTTACCCCCTCCAGACCCCACAGGATTGCAGTGTCTCTCAGTGCCCTGTCACCCCACCAATCTGCTTTTTCTGCAGCTCAGAGCAGCAGCACTAACAAGCCTGGTGGTCCTTGCAGCAGGATCAGCACCAAGGGAAGGATTCAGGGCTGCTTTTGGGGAGCTCCCAGCCCTTGAGAGCAGCGTGGAAGGCTCGGGGTTGCCAGGATTGGGAATWACACCGGGATTGGGAATGCTGGAGGAGCCAGGGCTGCCAGGCTTGGTGMAGATGCAGARATCCAAACTGAAAGGAATGAGAAGGGAGTGTCTGATAAGGCTGATATTGGGAGATAGAAGGAAACTATGGGAATTTCCATAGGAATTCCTTTGATTGACTTATCCCAGACTATGTTAATAGATACAAGAGCAGAGACACAGAGATGTATATTGAAAGGGGGCAATGTATGATARAAGGGGGATTTCATCAGGTGTTTTGGGGAGCCTGTACCTCTCAAGTACCTYAGGCAAWGGGGAAAGAGAGAGGGAACTGGGGCCGGGAAATTGGGATAAAAAGAGGCTGCATCCTCTATGAATTTGAGAGACCCCATGGGAAATGCCCATGACCTCTCCCTTTATTCATGAATAAAGTTGCAGGACTCCTCTGTCTCCTTTTTGGACATAAACGTCTGGTGCTTGTGGATTAATTTTCCTAACAAAACCCATTTCCTCTTTCCCAGTCCCACTGGTGACAGGGACACTGGGCCATGACCACGGGATCCTCTCTCCAGGAGCCAAGCCAAGGTACCAATCTGTTCCCAGGGAGCTGAGATGTGCCTGCTGATTTCTCAGCCTTGGAGCCTCTGGCGAGCTGCCGGCTCCACATGGAGATGGGAGCTGAGTTAACCCCATCATTGCCACCAGTGGGAAGCATAAACAGGGCTGGGAAATGCCCTTGGTCCTCCTGGTGTGCCCTGGCTCTTCTGAAATGCCTGAGGGTTTGCTCTGAAGGGATTTAGGATATTAAATGCTCTATTTAGGGATATTAGAGAGGGTCTGGCCTGGCTGTGCCCTGGCTGCCTGTCCTCAGGGCACACCACATGGTTGTCTCCAGACCCACCAAGGCAGAGAACAGCAAGACCTTTGCACCTCCTGGGTTACAGGAGCAAAGTTATTTCATACCTTGTTCCACCTTCCAAGGTGACTCCAATCCCAATCCCTCMTCATCYATAATTTCTTCTCTAAATYAGTTCTGCAAGGCACAGAAAATGTSCTATTATATCTGAATTTCAGGCTGTGTGTGATTATTTCTCCTCGAATTTATGGTACCTTCTGCCTGTCCTGTGTTGCAGGTTTTCTCTTTATACCTCCTTTCCCCCCACTCCATGTTTTGTGTCCCACCTATGACTGAAGGATTAAAGGGCTTCCCTAAAGGAAATGGGGAAGGAATCATGGTTTTCTTCATCCTRAATAAGGACTTTTCCCAGGACTTTACCCTTCCAGAGATGTTGATTCCCTGGACAATCTATTCCAGGGCTTGACCACGTTTGCAGTGAAGAAACCTTTCCTAATATCCAATCCAAACCTCCCCTGGCACAWTGTGAGGTCGTTTCCTCTGGTMCTMTCAGTATCTTATCCCCATACCTGTGTTCTCCTGAAAACCAGGATGGCTTCATCCAAACAATCTGCTGGAAACACCCTTTGGCACAAAGTTTTCCCCAAAAACGAGCCTGGGTGTTGTCCTCACACCAAGGACATCTTTCATTCCYTCAAAACCTGACTTTAAGCTTGAGTTTTCTGAAAATACTGGACCAGCTCTGAAGATACATATTTGTGTATATACAGATATATATTATATATACTGAATAATTTATATTTTGRTTTTTCATGTGCTTTAATTTTTCATCTATTATTTTATATCTCCATTTGATCTCTMCTGCTCTTTAGGGCTAAGAACCAATGTAAGAAAGTCTGCATTGTGGTTTCTGACCAGATTAAGTTTTTGGCAGAAGCTGGTAAGATTTTATCTTYCCCTTTCAAGGCTATGCAGATAATGTTTTTTGTACATCGTTTAGCTCTTCCCTGGTCAAAAGTGAATATAGGAATCTTGGTGTAAAAGTCAAACCAAAAGTGGATCTTTTTTGATGGCTCATCCCTGACAAATCAAAGGCAAGCTTTCCTGGCACTCCCATTCTGTGCACATTTCCCCTCATTATTCTGTCTGTTTTTAAGAAATTGTTTTTCTAAGGAAATGTTTTATTATGTAAAACTCAGCACTTTCCAAAGGGCAGCACGATTTTCCATGGATATATCCACCCAACTCGCAGCCATCCTGCATTCCAGGGTCAAACCTGCTCCTCTCTGCCATGAACTTCTCACTCCTCTGAGTGACAATTTTGTCTTTCATCTCATCTGTACTTTCAAGAATTAAGAATAATGATGATTTTAGGATTATAAATCCCTGTCCATACCACAAAGCAGTAAGGTTTGCTGTGAGACACATGGGTGGTACCCATGGGTACACGAGATGATGCTGAGATGACCACTGGGGTGTGTCCATCCAGAGGCAGAGTGAGCAGGGAACGGAGAAATGTCCTATTGAGGCTGCAATGGGAATTTAGGCAGTGGAATATGTGATTTCTTGGACAGGCATCTGTCCAGGTGGGTATTCTGCCATCCCCTGGAGTGGTCACAGAATCACAGAGCCATTTAGGTTGGAAAAAGCCTCTAAGAACCCAACCACTATCAAACCCAACCACTGCCAAAGTCACCACTGAGCCATGTCCCCAAGTGCCACATCCACAGGGCTGTTCAGGCCCTCCAGGGATGGTGGTTTTACTCGCTAGGCAGCTCTGCCAGGGATGGACAACCCTTCCAGAGAAGAAAATTTTCCTGAAATCCAGTGTAGACCTCCCTTGCTGCACCCTGAGGCCGTTCCCTCTCCTCCTGTCCCTGTTCCCTGGGAGCAGAGCCCGACCCCCCCAGCTGCCCCCTCCTGTCAGGGAGTTGTGCAGAGTCACAAGGTCCCCCCTGATCCCATTTTCTCCAGGCTGAGCCCTTTCCCAGCTCCCTTAGCCCCTCCTGGCACTTCAGACCCTTCCCAGCTCCGTTCCCTTCCCTGGGCACGCTCCAGCCCCTTGAGCTGTGTYATGAGGAGCCCAAGACTGGACACAGGGCGGTCCAGCTGAAGGATGACAACATGGCAATGGCTGAGGCAACATCACCCCAACATCACCTGGATCCTGTTCCCAGACTGACAGGGATTTGAGGGTAACCAGGACTCAGCACTTCTGCCTTCCCCTGAGCCAGGAGGGCGTGGGCCAGCTCCCAGCAGCTGGTGGCTACTGGGGCATTGCTGCTCTGGGCTGGTGTGACCCACCAGTGACAGAGTCACGAGGATTCGTGCCTGTCCCGTGGAGAGGGAGGATCTGAGGTCTGTCTGCCTCCATCCCTGCCCTGGGAAGCTGAGCACTCCCTGTGGAAGGACAACACAAAGAAAAGAGAGGGGGGATGCTCCCTGTAATGGAAGCTCTGCCGCCCTCCCCCTGGAAGAAYAACTCTTTCCAGTAAGCGAGCAGGAAGAGCAGCCCCGGCCACCAGAGAGTATTTAGGAGTAATTGAATCACTGGATTAGCTAATGCAGCATCCATTAGGAGCCCATGCCATCCCCAGGGGACTCGGCAGACATAGAGGAGCTCGAGGAAGCCGGGAGCATTTCACGAATGTCCATAAACCTCCTGCTTCCAGACTTTAACTTCCTTCCCGGCTGACAACACCAAGGTGCTGCCGGCCGTCCTCTACCCGCCTCGACACAAGGGCTGAGGTTGTCCAGATGGCCCTGGAAGGCAGAGAGAAGCCAAAGCAGTCGCTCAGTGCCTCTACAGCTGATGTGGGGGCAGGGGGGATGGCAGCAGAGCTCCCACGTTGGCCGCTCTCGGGCGGATTTGGGCTCGGGAAGGTTTTGCYGGCTCCAGACTTGGCCCGGGGCACGGCGCGCCTGGCAGATGGCGGGGAGGGGGTGGCTGTGTGATGGCGAGCAAAAATTCAAACACACGAGGCTAACTCCTCGCCCAGCCAGCGGAAAAACACTTTGCTGAGGAGGATCCTCTGGCAGCCAGCCCTGTGCGGTGGCCGGAGCTGGTGCTAGCCCACTGTGTTATCTCAACTGGTTCCTGGCGCTGAAAGCTTTCCCGGGGGCGTTTCTGTGTTTGGAGCTCCTTAAGGAGCAGCAGCACCCTCCAGATGCTGYGGAATGAATGCTGAGCTTTGGATTCTGGAGGAGGAAGCAGGAGGAGCTGGTTTGGGTGATGGAGCAGGGATCTGAGCGCTGCAGGTGGGTCTGGAGCTTCACCTGCTTCCAGCTGGGCCCGCTGGGCTCAGAGTGCATTAAATTGCTCTAAACTGTATGGATTTCATGCCAAGCTTTCCAAAGAGAGGAGCACAAGTGCCGCTACGTGAGAGGCTTAAATCTCAGCAAAACAACGCATGGGGCTGCTAATCCTAATTCACTTTCACGAGCTGCTCCATCCTTTCCTCCACTTTGAAGGGTCCTTATTTAACAAGGAAAATAACTGGAAGCTCGCATGGCTGACYCTTTCCCAAACTGGATGAGCTGTTTCTCTGTCTCTCTCTCCCATGGTGACCTGTTCACACGTTGCTGTGGGAAGGGGAGGCCCTGTGGCAACCTAAATATAGATGCACACGAGGAAACAAATGCTGCCCCCCCGTAAATTTTGCCATCAGCAGCTGGAGTGGGACACACCATTGCTTAGCAGGAGATTAGCTTTGCAGGCTCCGTGTGTCTGAAGGGAGAATCATCTATTGTTTGCTGTGTAAGATTTATGGCATCTCCAGTTTAGACTGAATAATTTATTCTGAATGAGCTCTGAAACCCTTTGGCAGTTCAAGGGAGAAAAACACACCCCAGGAAAAAAAAAAAAAAAAAAAAAAAAAAAGAAGTTTCACCCTAATAGGAGAAAATCAGCAGGCGACAGAGCGAGGGGAGGGGGCGGGTGAAGGGTTGGCTGCTCTGTTGGAGACCTCGGTGGCTCCGTATCCTTTGTCATCGCTTTATAATGATGAACTCGGTCGTTAGGAGCCATTCATTCCYGCTCAGCCTGTGTGATCCGACGCTGGTTTGATAGGATCCAATTTAGCATTTCACTCTGGGCTCCATTCCACAGCCATTTGGGTTGGGAAGTAAAAGGCAGTTTGATGACGCCGTGATGGTGTTTTAAACTGCCATAAAAAGCGCTGCCGAGGCAGTTCAATGAGGGCAACATCATCTTTGAGGCAGCTGCTCTTCTTTGGCCTAAAACTCGGGTTTGAAGTGGATGGGGGTGCCTTGGGCTGTGCTTTGGGTTGCTGACGTGGTGGAGGAAGCAGAAGGAAAAGGGTGACCCTGCACCAGCCCCTGGGGCTCACCCAAATGGGAAACTCCAGAG
>NW_026623662.1:299247-302490 GCF_030028575.1 Malurus melanocephalus
AGAAGAGAAGAGAAGAGAAGAGAAGAGAAGAGAAGAGAAGAGAAGAGAAGAGAAGAGAAGAGAAGAGAAGAGAAGAGAAGAGAAGAGAAGAGAAGTCATCTGAATTTTCCTGGTTTTGGGGAAAGAAAATGAAGCTTTCAAGGACTACCTTGATTGTATCCCGTTTCTTGATGACTCCTGAGATCCAGCTGTTCCCACAGCCAGACCACTGGGATTTGGGATGTGGGTTTTGAACAGAGCAAGTTGTGCCCCAAAACTCATCATCAAGCTGATTTTGGGTTATTTTATCTCCTCTTTTCCTCTCTTTAATATCTGACTTTAATGCTAGCTTTGAATTTCCTGGTTCTGGAACCAAATGCAGCAAAGCATTTCTGTTTCCATTTTCCATCCAAGTGGGAGTGAGGACAGGGAGAATTTTTCTGTGAACTCAGAGTTGTCAGATTCAAGCATTTAAGAGAAGCTTTTCTCCACATAAACCCTTGGGTTACTCAGTTCAGTGTCTGTAGGTGATTGAGTTCTCTAAATTATGGGTTCAGCTCAAGAAATTCCCTCAATTTGAATAATTTTCTCTTCTTCCAAAACACCCAATTTCACTAAACCATTGCCATCAGTCTCCTCCAGATTTCCTAGGCTGCTGTGAATGAGGAAAATCAGGATAAAGCTCTTTATCCTTCCCTTAGTTCCATCCAAATATTTTTTTTTTCAGATCTCTTTTCTTTGGATTTAGTGGTTTCTTGATATTTGAGGTTCAAAATACTCACGCAGGTGCTTTGCTATTTTTCCTGTAACCGTGTCCTACAAATTCCTTTGGCTTGACCACGATCAGGAAGGGAACACCAGAGGTTTTCAGCTCCAGGTCACTGACTCTAAAGTCAATCCAGACCACACCAATCCAACTGAAGGATATTTCCACTGTCAGGCACTGCTGTCTGGGTCAGGGGATCACTTATCCAAGGGAAATTGGATGACTTTTCAGCTTCTTGAGTAGAAATGAGCAGCAATGACAGCACAAAACCAGAAATGGCATCACTGAAACCACCCAGCATCTTTTCTGTCCTTTCAAAGCAGGATGCCAAGCTCCATCTAAAAAAACTAACTTTAATGAAAGTGTGAGAGACAGTTGGAAGCCCCTTTTTTATTTTTATTCCATGGAATCCTTTTGCAGTTACAGCTGGGTGAAGACATTTCTATCTCGACATTCTTACGAGTTTTCAGTTCAGTGAAAATATTAACTCGGGAAGACAAAGGCTGGAAAACAAGAAAAATTGATTCCAGTGTATCACTCACTGCTGCCTAAAGAGAATTGCTCCATTTTTTTTCTGGTTATATTTYTTGATAAGYATCCTCCWCTGGGATTTTAGAGGAAAAAGGTTKGTGGTACCTCATTAGAGATTTGGTGTCCCTGCTCATGGCAGGGGGGTTGGAACTACATGAACTTTATGGTCATTTCCGACCCAAATCATTATGTGATTCCATTATTTATTGCATGGAATAAATTCCATTCCACATTTATTTTATCTCACACTGGGGGAGAATGAAGCTAAAGACAAGTTAGAAATACTCCCACCCAAATATTTAAGTTTTGAGCCACTGAGCTGTTGGGTTTGATGTTGAAGATGCTGCTGGATAAACAGTGTYGTTTGGGAAAAATAATTATTGCTTTGAGAAATAATTTGTGATGGGAAATTTACAATGATTCCTAAATGCAAGAGTGGAAAAGGAATCYTCCCAGAGGGTGGTGGGGCTCTGAATGGGTTCCCCATGGAATGGGCATGGTCCCAGAACTCCAGGACCATTTGGATAATGCTCTCAGGGATGCACAGGGTGGGATTGTTGGGTGCAGGGCCACAAGTTGGATTYGATGATCCYYRTTGATCCCTTCCAATTCAGRWTATTCCAYCWTTCTGTGGACTGTGGARAACCATTTTAACAAGCACACCGTRGATGAGCTCCTGGCCAAGAGCTGCCAGCCCCCAGCCATCCCAGGTCTTCACAGCCCCACATTATTTTTATTTCTTTTATCTGCTTTATTCCCTTTATAAATATTTTGGGATGTACAACACTATGAGCTATGGTGTTCCCTCAGGGTCATGTGCAATGCAAACCAAACCTGGGGAAGGCACAGACTCTAGCTGGGGATAACAAAACCTTGTTGGGATGGACAGGATGGTTGTGGTCTCTTGGAGGCCAAATTGAGCCAAATTGCAGCTATTTTGGCTCAAGTTGTAATTATTTATTCTCTGTTTTCCCCACCATAATTTCTTTGCATCTCAACTTTGCAACTGCAGAGCTTTTACATAATTTTTATCTTGGGGAAATTGAGAGCTCTTGGAGGGCTGTGTAAAATTATGTTTGTGGACTGGCTGTCATCAGTGAAAAGTGGTATGAGGGAGYGAAATCAAACCCTGCAGGGCTGATGGAGAGCACTGAAGACTATTCAGAATTTTACCCAAGTGTTAGTTTAACTTTCCCCTCATCCCAAACTATCTCCCTGTTTCTTCGGGTTCTGAATCCCTGGGAACATCAACCCAGGTGTGAGCCAAAGCTTGGACTTTGCCAAGGAGAGTTTCYCTGGCGAAACACTCCTGGTCCAGCCCAGGCATGGAAATGGATGGGCAAAAATGGGGAAGAAAAGATCCTTTTTGTTTGCTCGGCAGGGGATTTCTGTTTAATCAGCAGTTGTTTGCAAAACCAAACAGTGGCTGCCATGAGCCAAGGTCCAGGAACATAAATATCTGGGCTCTCCTCCAGGGCTGTGGCTGAGATCCAGATGGCTCCTGAGGAACCAGGAGGTGGGAAAGTGGCTCCCTGCAGTTGGCAGGGATGGGGTTTGCTGCAGGGACAGGGACAGGGACAGGGACATGGACAGGGACAGGGACAGGGACAGGGACAGAGATATGGACAGGGACAGGGACAGGGATATGGACAGGGATATGGACAGGGTTATGGGCAGGGACAGGGACGGGGACAGGGACAGGGACAGGGACATGGATATGGACAGGGACAGGGAAAAGGGACAGGGACAGGGATATGGACAGGGAGATGGACGGGGACAGGGACAGGGACAGGAATGGGGACAGGGACAGGGACATGGAAAGGGATGGGGGACAGGGACATGGACAGGGACAGTGTTCCCTCTTCTCTGGCCCAGCTGCAGGATTGTCACCACTGCCCTGGGCAGAGTGGAGTCACATCCCTGGAGGGATTCCAAAGCCCTGTGGATGTGACATTTGGGGACAGGGG
>NW_026623662.1:303441-304800 GCF_030028575.1 Malurus melanocephalus
AAATAAGAAAATAGGAAAAAATAAGAAAAGATAAAAAAAGGAAAAAGTACATTTAAAAGAAGAAAAAAGAAGAAAAAAGAAGAAAAAAGAAGAAAAAAGAAGAAAAAAGAAGAAAAAAGAAGTGGGTTCTGTGAATGGGCACTTTTTAAAATCAGAAATAATTAAAAAAAGAAAAAAAGAGAAAGCTCAAGTTTCCTTAAAAAACAGATCAAGATCAAATGCTGTGTAAATGAAAATGCTGTTTCCAAGTGCCCATTTTTTTTAACAAATCCTCGGCATGTGACAGAGTGACAGATCAACCAAACTGTTCTCTGGAGCTGGGTTCCCATCCTGCACCTCAGATRTGTTCGGGATGCTCTGCCTTCATCTCTGGAAAAAAATCCCCTGGAAATCCCAGCCCTGAGGGTGTGCAGGGTCCTCCTTTTGCCATCACATTTTTGTCTCTGCAAAACACGAGCTGTWAAAAGCCCATCCCGGCCGAGTTGGCAAAACAACAGCACAGACACTGCAGCACTTAGGACCAGAGTGAGTTTTCACCAGCAGCATGAAAATTCAGCATCCACGAGGTGTTTGATTTATTTTTCTCTCTTTTTTATCCGTTGAAAACACAATCTGTCTCCAGCAGTTGATGCTTTAAGTGTCTGTGGCTTTTCAGATTTTTCTAATCTTTTTTTCTCTTTTTGCTGTTGTCTGTAATTTCTGTGAAAGCTTTGAAAAATGTCAAATTTCCATCAGTTTGCAGAGGAGGAGGAGGTTTGATGTCCACATTCAGACTCAGATGCCGTGGTGGCTAAATCCCAGGAGAGCTAAAAACGAGACTGTAAGAGTTGTAAATTGGCAAATACATTTAAAATCTTATTGTATCTTTTCCATATTAATTATTCATCTTTTTCCATATTAATTATTGTATCTTTTTCATATTCATAAATGAACAACCCAAAATCATGAGAGTGACACTGCTGAGAGAAGGTGGTTTAAGAATATCAACACTGCAAACAGCAAACAGGTGAGGAACCACCACAGATGGTGGTAAGAAGGGGTCAGGTGCATAAAAAGCTGCCTTGGAAATTATTTGTAGGGCAAATGAAGGTGGGAGAAAGAATAGAGAAGTYGTAATTATTTATTCTCTGTTTYCCCCACCACCATTTCTTTGCATCTCAACTAATAGGAGAGGATCAAAGCCAGAGAAATTAGCTTTGGATGGACTGACACTTTATTTAAWTTAAAATTAAAAATCTGTTCTGTTTTGTTTTCCCTCCAGACGAATATTAAAAGGTGGCTTAACTGACATTCCAGCCCACTACAACTTCACCTCCTGTTTGGAGCTAAAATGGAACAAATTTAAGTAATTTTCTTACT
>NW_026623662.1:306415-308598 GCF_030028575.1 Malurus melanocephalus
TTCCCAGCCCTCACTTTGCTGAGAGCAGCAGAGCCGGGGTGTAAAACCCCTTTTCCAGGCTCCTGTTCCATCTCTGAGCTGAGCACGGACCCTCTGGAGATGGGAATGGTGGCTGCATCCTGCAGTTTGCAGAGCAACCCCCTCATTTCCTCCAGCACTTGCAGGGCTCCAGTGAGCAAAGCAGCCGGAGCAGAAAATGCTGCATTGCACCAAAGGCACCGAGACAGGGAGAGAGACAGAGGGGGAGAGAGAAATCCCCGCTCTGACAGGCACAGGCTGTGCCTGCCCCGCTCCTGACAGGCTGCTGGGCTGGGCCTGGAGCGGGCACAGCTTCCACACACACACACACACACACACAGAGCCTGGCAAAGGCCAGCTGCAGCCCTGGGAGCCTTTGTGATGGTGCATTTCATGGTGCTGCATTTTATGGTGGTGCATTTCACATGGTGCATTTTGTGATGGTGCATTTCATGGTGCTGCATTTTGTAGTGCTGCATTTCGTGGTGCTGCATTTCATGGTGCTGCATTTCATGATGGTGCATTTCATGGTGCTGCATTTCATGGTGCTGCATTTTGTGATGTTGCATTTTGTAGTGCTGCATTTTGTGATGGTGCATTTCGTGGTGTTGCAATTCGTGGTGCTGTATTTTGTGATGTTGCATTTTTTGATGGTGCATTTCATTATGCTGCATTTCATGGTGCTGCATTTCATGGCACTGCATTTTGTGATGGTGCATTTTGTGGTGCTGCATTTTGTGGTGCTGCATTTTGTGGTGCTGCATTTCATTATGCTGCATTTCATGGTGCTGCATTTCATGGCACTGCATTTTGTGATGGTGCATTTTGTGGTGCTGCATTTCATGGTGCTTCAATTCGTGGTGCTGTATTTTGTGGTGGTGCATTTCATGGTGCTGCATTTTTGTGATGGTGCATTTTATGGTGGTGCATTTTGTGATGATGCATTTCATGATGGTGCATTTCATAGTGGTGCATTTCATGATGGTGCATTTTTGTGATAATACATTTCATGATGGTGCATTTCATGGTGCTGCTTCTCATGGTGGTGCATTTCATGATCGTGCATTTTTGTGGTGGTGCATTTCATGATGGCTCATTTCACACGGTGCACCCTCACACTGGGGGATCAYCCCTCACACCATCCCTGCTGGAATTGGGGTGATTCTGGCACAGCTGAGCGCTGGAGGAGGAGGACACRAGGCTGCTGCCCATCCTGATGATCCTGGCCAAGAACCCAAACCCTGGAGCTGGCCCCAGGAATCCTGCATAGCCTGATGGGGAGTACTTCCTAAAAAAATAGGAATAGAGAATTGTAATAATCCTGGATGATCAGTGACCGAGCTGGGAGCTACAGCTTCTCTGTCGTTTCCAAATAATCCCTGGAGCCATTTCATCTGCCAGCCTGAGTTCCTGGCACTGTGTGGGAAACCAGCAAAGGCACATTGGAACCCATGGAAATGGTCACAGAATCCCAAATCTCTGATGCTGGAAAAGCCCTCCTAGGCCATTGAGTCCCAGTTGTCCTCAGCCCAAATCTCTGAAATTCCCTGGGCACCTCCAGGGATGGGCACTCCAAACCTCCCTGGACAACCCTTTCCACTGAGGAATTTTCCTCCTGATGCCCAAGGTCATGGCTRAAGTCACTGTGAGCTCTGGGTGCAGCTTCTCTGCTAGAAGATCATCCTGATCTTACCAAAATCCATCCCTGCAATCCTGAGAGACAAATCCTGTCTGAWATTCAGGTGATTCAGCCTGTAAATGGTTAAATTTGGGGCTGGATCTTTTTTCCCCTTCCCCCCATGGGTTGAGTCCTTGAGTAACCCTTGGCTGGTGAGGGTCCATCACTGAGATATCAAAACAGAGCACCCAGGGCACCCCTCTGCCCCAACCCCTTTGTCTTGGACACCTTGAATGTCCTTGCACACTGAGCTTTGTCTCCAAAACAATTTGAATATCCACGAGCTCTGGAAATGGAGGCAAGAARGAAGGTTGGAGATGGAAAAAGACAAACAAGCAGAAAAAAAAAAATAATCTTGAATTGAAGCTGTGAGAGGCAATAGTACCTCCTGCAGAGACAGTAAACAGAGATGAGTTGTTTCCAAGGAATACCCGGTAACAGATCTTGGAATCAGTGAAAGCTCGGAGTAAACAGGGGGAGGGAGGCA
>NW_026623662.1:309926-312193 GCF_030028575.1 Malurus melanocephalus
ATTTAGGGTTCAAACCTCTCTGCTGGTGGGTCAGCAGTACATCCACGTCCTCCCTCTTCCCAGCAGCCCCTGGAGATTTGTTCTGCCATAGCTGGAAGCTCCAGGCTTCAATCCCTGAATCAACCCCAGACAAGGCACAATTATATTTGTCAGGCCAGTGCCAGGTATGGCTCTTCCTCATTTTCTGCTGCCCTCCCCTACAACCCATCAATATCTGTGCCCTGTTATCCATCTTCCACAGAATTCCCGGGTCTGGGACCATGCTGGGCTGTGTCAATGCCTCTGGATAAATCAGCCAGAGGTGTCCAACCCTCCCCATCTTTGTCCCCGAGGCCACAGGGTCACCAGCAGTGCTGTAACTAAGGGAAGCTGCACCAGCTGAGCTCCAGCCCTGCTGTCCCCGAGGCTTGGGAGCCCTGCTGGGAGAGGTGACAGAGGAATTGTCCCTCTCCTGGTCGTGTCAGAGAGCTGAGGTGGCTCAGGGCTCCTCCCAGGACAGGTGGGGACAGTCCCTGCCCTGGTGGGGGATGCTGAGGGTCAAGCCCAAGCTCTGACACCTTCAGTTCCCCCAGGTCTTGTCAATGCCATTAACAGGACGCATTGCACAGCTCACTGCTGCCTAAATCCAGCTCACCTAAACCAGAGTCTGGATAAAATTCAGAGAATCCAAAGCAGTTCTGTTTATTGAGGACCTTCAGGGCCATTCAGGGCAGTCCCACACCCACAATGGACAATGGCTCACGGGTTTTTCACCCTTTCTCACTTTTGTCCATTTTGGAGCTGAATCCTCCAATTGCAGCTCAGCCAATGCAGTCATTCACTCCAACTTGGCTCCCCCCAATTCTCTGTTGTTTCCATCTCTTGGGGCCTGGCCCAGGGAGGTGTCCTTGAGTTTGGGGCTGCAGAGGAATTGTTTTGTGTGAAAATGGGAGAGCAGGAGCTCAGCACTGTCTGTGGAGTCTGGAGTTAAACATTGGAGAATTCCAGGGTTACACAGACATGAAAATAGAGAAACTGAAATCCTGATGCACCAATCAGAGCCGACAAAACTGTTCCAAAAAATGGTTAAAAATTGGAGAGCAGGAGCTGGGAACTGTCTGTGGAGTCTGGAATTAAACACTAAAGAATCACAGGGTTACAGAGAYKTGGAAATTAAAAAATCCTGAGGAGTCTGGAGTGATCCACTAAGRAATTCCAGGGGTACAGAGATGTGGAAAARGAGAAATCCTGAAATMCTGAGGCATCAATTGGAGCTGACAAAAAAAAAATATTAAAAATAGGAGAACAGGAGCTCAGCACTGTCTGTGGAGTCTGGAGTTAAACACTGAAGAATCACAGGGGTACAGARATGTGGAAATAGAGAAACTGAAATYCTRAGGCATSACCAGTTCCTTCCAAACCACCTCTCCATGCTCAGTTTTTATCCCAGCTGAGCTGAGGCAGAGGAGTTTGGGGTCAGATGTGAGAAGGAAAACTGCCAGCAGCACCAGCACAKCTCACAGAGCTGCCTGAGCATCCCTTCAGCCCCTGAGCATCATCTGACCCTCCCTGCCCCACGCAGGGCACCCTGCTCTGGGTATTCATTCACGGGGTCACTCCCAGGGTGCTGTGGGGAGAGGTTTTTAGATGCCAAAACAGGTTTTTTTTTTGTATCTTTTGAGCTGTTCTGGGCTTGGCCACCATACCTTTACAAGTGGTTTCTGTCAGTGCTGTTTCCAACCCCTCCGTGGGAGCTCACTCTGCTTCCYGGCAGGAATTTGTTGCCTTGGTAGTGAGTAAAAGAAACTGGAAATGTTTCGAGGAGAGATGAACGTGAGTGTGTGACACAGTGGCCACAAACCATCCTCTCTGTGACTCACACAACTCACTGAACGCTGCTCCCAGCTCCTGCTCTCACACCTTCCCYTGCTCTGAATTCCCCACCTTGCCCTGAACCTCACACTCACAATTTTTCAGACAACCCAAGGACGGATGTGTTCATCTGCACAGTGCCAGGCTGTGATTCTTTCTCTCTGTCCAGCTTTTTGAAACACAAAGCTGTTGTCTTATGGCCGGTTTTAATTGTGAGGCTGACAGGGGTAAGGGGATCAAAGGGTTTTCCCTCGGTGTTTATGGGATTGAAGGGTTTTCCCCCGGTGTTTAATGGGGTCCCGGGTGCACAATTCGACACAAAATGCACACCACGTATAGCACAGATACAAGTTTTATAGATTTCACAAATTAGCATATCTATATAGAATTCCTCAACAAAAAGCTAGCAAATGCAG
>NW_026623662.1:312729-317720 GCF_030028575.1 Malurus melanocephalus
CTGCCGTCATCCACCCCGGCCTTTGGAAATGCGTTGCTGCCATGGTTTAAGCCAGCTGAGGAAATATTCCCCTGCTAAAACAGGTTTTTTTTTCCTCTCTTTTACAACCCTAGAATGATGAAGTCTGCCAAAGACTATCTAAGATCATTAAATCCAGTCATTAACCCAGCCCAACCACTAAACCACATCCCCAAGTGCCACATCTACACATTTTTTTAACACTTSCAGCAATGGTKATTCCACCACTTCCCCAGGCAGCTGTGCCAGGGCTTGAAAACTCTTTCAGGGAAGAAATTTTCCCTAAAATCCAACCTGAACCTGGCACTGGAGGGGCTGGTGTGGGAGTAAAAAATAAGAAAGAGCAGCTGCTTCCACTTCACGAGGAAAGGACAGATTTTGCTCCATCACAAACCTGATGTTTTGAGTAGGGATGATTTTGAAAATCCAATAAATAAACTTGGTTGAAAATAACTCTTAAATGCACAACCCCTTTTCCAGAAAATCACCAACAATCCCCTGAAGGTTTATTTTCCCCCGGATGTTTCAGGGACAGGATTTTTGGTGTGGTCCCACAAGCAGCTCTGCTGGGCCACTTTTTGGATGTGGGAAAAAGGAACTGAACAGTGAGGCTGAGATTTTCCAAAAATTTTTCTGTGAGCAAAATACACAAACCTGGAGCTGCCATAGAGGAGGAGATCCATGGATTTCTGGCGCTGATCCTGAGCACAGAAAAACCATGGAAAGCTGTAAACTTGAAACCTCCCATTGCAAGGAATCTCTTTACACGAACCATAACTTTGCCTCGTGCTCCAAAATAATTTTCAAGTTTGGTGCATTCCCAGGATTTCTTCGAGACAGTGAAAAAATGAGCTTAGACCTGAAGAAAGGTGCTCCTCCAGGGTGTCCATGGACTGTGATAGAGTGAGGATGAGGTGGCTGCTGCTGCCAAAAAACTGCACTGGTGGGACAGTCCCCTCTGGAGAACCCATCTGTGGAGCAGGAGAGATCACAAATTACAGATCATAAATAAAAAGGGCCATATGAAGCTCCAGGGAAATAAGGGATACATTTTCCTTTTCTTTATAACAATGYCTGACCCCTGCTYRCTCACACACTGATGCATGTTCACAKTTCYAGGGCCAATTTTCTCCTCAAGCAATGGGAAATATGCACCAAGCAGCAAGAACCGATTGCTTCATTTTTTTTTCTTCAGAAACCACTGACCCCAAGCCATTTCAGACCTCATAAAATACAGGGGAAATTGTRGATCCATCCCTTTGCTCCAGAACTGGAGGAGTAGGTGCTCTATCCAGGTATCTCCCATAAGAAAAAAAAAGAGAATAACCCTCCTGACTTGGATATTCGCTCAAAGCAATTCCTTCAGAGAAACCAGGAAAACTGCTTTACAGCCTACCAAAATCTGCAGGCAGCACGAAAGCAAATTCATCTCCTTTTATGTTTCTTCACAATGAAATGTAGACTTTCATTCCCAGCCCTGCCAAGAGTTGTTGCAGCACCATCACTTTCTGTCTGTCTTAATCATTGCAGTCCCGTTATTTCGCCGTCTCGCTCYGCTCTGCTCTTTTCTTTTTTTTCCTTTTTGTGCCTTTACTGTTTCATTATTGATATTTCCTTTCTGCTTTTAGGTGGGATGATRCTATAAGTGGGAGCTGCCACCTTAACCAAGCTGGCAGTCGATAGTCATAGATCCAGCAGGCTCCAGCTGTCAGTCTTCCTGCTGCCTGCTCTGTTTCATTTTCTACACTTTCCATCCCCCAAGGAAGATTTCATTCTTCTTCTCCCTTCCTCCGAGCAGAAGGGGCTTTTTGCAGGATTTGGTCAGCTAGAAATGCCTCTGGCTGATTCCTGAGCACGGGGGAGATCAGAGGATCGTTTAGGTTGGAAAAAAAATCTCCTCAGATCATGGAATACAACCTTTAAACAAAAACTTTTGAGCCCACAACTAAATTGTGTCCCCAAAAAACAATTGCATGGATAAGAACAGTTGTTCCCTGCCTTTGCTGAGACAATTCCCCTTTGGAAGGACAGTGTGGAAATGGAAGAGCTGGGAAATGGAGCTGCAAAGACCTGGATGAAGGGTGTCCATCTCATCACACGGGGACACGCTGGTCTTGCTGGTTTCTTTTCTTGGGAGGATTGGTTTGGTCAAAGCACCCACTTCAGAAATGCTTTTAGACATGAAAGTGGTGAAATCCAAGGAATTTGGAGCATAAACATTGCCTGTATCACCAAATAAGCAAGTAAATAAATAAACAAATAAATAACACACCCTTTCCTTCTGCTTGGACTATAGATATTTGTGAGAAAGCAAACAAAATTCTTTTAGATATGAAAAGTGCTGCAACCCAAGGAATAGGGAGCATAAAGATTGTCTCTATCACTGAATAAATTAATAAATAAATACCCAAATAAATAAATAAATAAATAAATAAATAAATAGATTAATTAATCAGCTTTTCCTTTTATTTGGACTGGAGTTGTTTGGTGGAGTGAGACAGGAAAATTAAAGTCAGAGACACAGAACCCATCTCATCAAGAACCGGCCATCTAAATCTTGGACATCCAGGMTCAGCAAAGCAGAGCTTTCTTTCCACAAAAGCAGAGTTTCATTCCAGCATCTCCTAGAGATGTCACTTTTGAGATTTTATTAAAATCAGCCTGGGGGTGTCTGAGTTTAAAATCCTCCCAGCCTTTTTCTGGGAGCTCCCTATGTCTCAAAGCTGTGGCTGATGCAGAGTCCTGTGATAACCTCCAGGGTCAGGCGATTTAAACCAGCTCAGATTCCAGCCTAACCCTCCAGGAGCTCCCCAGAACCTTTCCAGAGCCCACATTCCTCAKGCTGGTGAGACTCTGGGAGCATTTGGATTAAAATTCATATTCCTTTTGATGTATCTTGTGCTGGTGGGGAAAAAAGCAACCTGTGTGAAAGAGAATCTGAGGCTCCTTGCTGAGAGGGGTTTGTGCTCAGAGGAAACCCTCTCTGGTAGTTTGATTACTTTTGTAATCAGCAAAATAGTCTGAAGGAATTGTGTTTCTTCAGCCAAGGAAACAGAAGCCAAGTGGAGATGGAATAATAGTCTTCCAGGAGACTGGAGACACTTGAAARAGTGATGAGAGCAATTCTTCTTGTTTTTCTAGAAGAAAAATAAGAAGAAATGAATCTAATTTCCAGCAAAAAAGGTTCAGTTTGGATACTAGGAGAGACTGGAATTCGTGTTCACAGTAAAATGCTAAAATAGTTTAACAGGGATGGCTGTGAAATTCCCTGATTACAGCTTTTTACAGTTGGGATAAAMTTTTGTTGAGCATGATCCAGATTTCCCTGGTGCAGCTTTGATCTGAGGGCCGCACCTGTGATTTTATGGCTTCATACATCCCTTGAAAAGAAGAATGATCACCTTAAAACAAAACTGATTCCACAGCTCACTCCTCTCCTCAGTACGAGCCTTGGGGCTTGSCCCAAGGGTAACAGGGAAATGCTTCTCTCTGCCTTAATAGAATTTATCATCTCTGCACATCCAGGATGATAAGGTTGATGTTAGGTTGGAACCTCCCAGTCTAGGGTTATACTCTGATTTTATCTATATCTCTACAAAGAAATAGAAAATTCTGAGTCTAATTCTAATTCTAATTCTAATTCTAATTCTAATTCTAATTCTAATTCTAATTCTAATTCTAATTCTAATTCTAAATCTTATTCTAGTTCTAGTTCTAGTCCTAGGTCTAATTCCAATTTTATTCTAATTCTAATTCTAATTCTAATTCTAATTCTAATTCTAATTCTAATTCTAATTCTAATTCTAGTTCTAGTCCTAGGTCTAATTTTAATTTTATTCTAGGTCTAATTCCAATTTTATTCTAATTCTAATTCCAGTTCTAGCCTAGGTCTAATTTTAATTTTATTCTATGTCTAATTCCAATTTTATTCTAATTCTAAATCTAATTCTAATTTTATTCTGATTTTATTCTAATTTTAATTCTAATTCTAATTTTATTCTAATTCTAATTCCAATTCCATCCCAACATGTGGGTTAATCTCTCCATTTCTCTTCACAAGACCTCTCCAAGGTGCTCTCCAAAGGCCCTGCCAGCCTCTGCTGGGAAATGCTGTCAGTTTTGGAGAGAATTCAACCCTCCTTAATGCGCCTTTAAGTGCAAACAGTTTCCAGAGGGTACAACTGGGCTGCTCCTGCGACAGCGAAAGATTCTGGAGTCTGCTGCCATCCTCGCAGCTCCCAATTCCATAATCATGTATCTTGTTAATGACTTGGCTGGAGATGCTGTCTGCACGGCAGCCTTGGGAATTCTTCCCTTTTTCCAGGGGCCAGCTTAGGATGATGAAGATATTCCACCATCAGTGTATGCTAATGCCGGGCTCTCACATTACTGACAATTGTCAGGTTGCTTCCCTTCGGACTGGATGGATCTGCTGTTTTTGTACAGTGTATTACGGGCTAATTAACGCCGTTAATGATAATGGTTCTCCTGCAATAAGCCGGCACTATTATCTCTATTTATCTTCTTGTCACCATCCTTTTATCAAAGCATTAGAGGCGAGCAGGCTCTGAGTGGGGCTATCAGCCCCCAGCTCGGTAATTCACTTACACCCCGATGGAAAACGCTCCTCAGATGCACGATGGATGCTCCCACTCACCGTCAGGGTTGGGCACTGCTCTCCTGGCTTCCTTCAGCCTCCTTTTCCCTGCACTTTGAGCCAGCACCCAGCTCTGCTTGAATCTGGAGGGTGATTTATCATCTTGGCGATCTGTCATCTTTAATATCTGCTGGAGACACAGGACTGGACATCTTCTAAACCACAAATCACCAAAGCTGCTCCTTCTTCTTTTCTTTTCCTTTCCTTTCTTTTTCTTTTCTTTTTCTTTTCTTTTCTTTTCTTTTCTTTTCTTTTCTTTTCTTTTCTTTTCTTTTCTTTTCTTTTCTTTTCTTTTCTTTTCTTTTCTTTTCTTTTC
>NW_026623662.1:317980-319393 GCF_030028575.1 Malurus melanocephalus
CTTCTCTTCTCTTCTCTTCTCTTCTCTTCTCTTCTCTTCTCTTCTCTTCTCTTCTCTTCTCTTCTCTTCTCTTCTCTTCTCTTCTCTTCTCTTCTTTTTCCTTTTATTTTTTGTGTAATCCACCACGAAGAAGGAAATGCAGTAGTTGGAGAATAACGGTGTTTAGGGCACGGGGAAAAGGAGAGTAAATGATGTTTCATCAGGGGAAACTGATCCTCGATTGAGATGTTCATCCCCAGTCAGTCACCACCCCCAAGTGAGGGAGCAGGAAATTCTCGACATTGGCTCCCTGACAAAAAAAAGGAAAAGGGTCTTTTGTGTTTCTGTGGTGGTGGAAAGAGCCACAGATACCTTTCCCAGGGGAGGAATGATCACAGCAACAGAAATCCATGGGACAGATGAAAGTGAACTCTCCTTATGCTCAAAAGCAGAATAAATAGGAGCTGGGGAGGTCTGAGCTGCGGAGAGAAACCCTTTCTGCTGCGTGTCTCTTCTCTGTCAAAACAGCTTAATATTTTTTTTTTCTCGAATGCAGGCTTGAAAGCTGCCTTTGTAAAGGAAATGTTTAAATAGAAAGAGCTTGAAGAAGATGTGGGGATAATCTTCAGGGATCAGTCATCGTAGGGAGAAACTTTGGAGAACACAGGCATGATCCAGACATTAATCTCAACATCACTGATCCCAAGAGCAAAAGGAAAACAGTTCAGGGTTTGAAAASCACTGACACCTGGGCTCCTTCTGCAGCCCTCTGTGTCCTTTCACAGCCTGCAGAGCTCACGTTCCTGCCTTTGCTCCTCAGCCACATCCCCRCAGCATTTGCTGCTCCACGCCCAATCCTTTCACCAGTTCAAGACACCCTGAGACATTGTGAGCAGGGAAATCACAAATGCAGGCAGAACCACATTAATGACTTCCACCAGCTCTCTGCAAACTGCCTGCCTGTTATTTATTTTTTTTATTTTTTTTTTATTTGTGGTTTTGCACCTGGGGAGCTGTGATTCCTGTGGTTTTCCTTCTGGCTGCCGTGCAGGATGGAGCCAAGTCTCATCTGTGTGGCTGCTTCGTGTGGCAGCTCGAAAAAAGGCACAGCTCTGGTTCTCACCAGCTGAGGACAGAGAGTCAGGAACAGCCAAGGGCTGAGAGATGTGAAYCTACAATATAAAATAAAACAATTAMAAAAYAACCCAATTCTGGTTAAGACACAAAATGGACCAAGGAACCTTCTCATGATGTTGTTTCCCTGGTTATAGGGTGAGGAGAGMTCCAACAAATCTTGTAGAGGAGCTGTAAAAATCCCAAATCTTTCCCATGGCATCGTGCAGGGGCTGCAAACCTCCAGTAAATGAAGAGGATCCTTCTCCTTTGCAGGATGAGTCCCTGACTTGTTCCCTGYACCACCAGACTCAGCAGCAA
>NW_026623662.1:320583-325710 GCF_030028575.1 Malurus melanocephalus
AAACTCTATTAACTCTCTCTTTGCTCTTTTTTTTTTTCTTGCTAGTATCTCTGAAATGCAACAGGTGAAAAATCCTGATCCAAAAGCTGCTGGAAGAAGGAGGAGCATCTGATGTCCAGCGGGGTTTGTGGCCATGCTGGTGGAAAAGGAATTAATGCCAATATTTAATTATCAATTACAATAATAATAATAATAATAATAATAATAATAATAATAAAAAATACGCCAGGTGATGATGACAGCTCCTGGCTGGATGATTCCATATAATATGGAATAAATCCAGATGTGCTGCTAGATAATCCATGAAATCTGCTCTCAATTCCTGCTGCTTCCTTGCTTTGCTGTTTTCTCTTCCAACTCATTGTGTTTTTGTTTTCCCTGATGAGTAAATTGCATKTTTTGGGATGCACTTGCACTGGAAGCAGAAGATACTATTGCAAATTCTGTAGGAATAGGAGAGCTGGCTTACACGAGATTTGTGGATGTGGAATCACTGTCCTAGTCCTGAATGTGTTTTCTGAACCAGCTTGTCACCCATTTTTTAATCTTTATAACCATTTTATCCATTAACCCCTCTGCAATCTTCCATCTCTGCTGATAATTGTTGTGATGTTGTAAATTGGGAGTATTTTACTCCTGGATAAGTCAGGAGGAGTGTTGATGTCGCAGCAAGTAAAGAAGAAACTTTTATGAGTGATTTATGGCACATCTCTTGTCCACARTCCCATCCAAGGGCAGGACATTATTTCCTTGGCTCCCTCTGAGAAGGTGGATATGGACAAAAAACATCTGAAACAGTGATTTTGTAAAATTATTCAATAGTTGTAAACACCCAGCCCTGCTCACAAGGCAGGAAAATGAATAATAACAAATCGCAAATTTGTCCAGCACTCTGCAAATCCATAAAAACTCATTTTCTCACTCAAATATCATTAAATAAAAACCCAGAGCCTTCAGGGACTGGAGAAATGGGGCAAACACTCGATGTAGGACCAGAGGGGAGCAGAGGGAGTCACAGACGTGGCTCAGGAAAAGAACAAAGGAGGAAGGATTTGAGGAGAGGTGAAACTCAGAGGAAGGACAGAAAGGTGGAAGAATCCTCTTTATTAAGAACACAGAGCTGTGATTTTTACATATTAAAAAAAAAATCACATGAAGAAAGCTCCTTTGATGGGTTTATTGCTCTGTTTTTATGGATAGCCCAGGCCTTGGTCCTACAAAAGTCTCATTCCTTCATTCATCCTGAACAAAATGGGTTTATGGTGTGTTCACCCTCCCACAGAATAACCCCAAAATGTGATTTTTTTTGTATAGGAATYRAGTCAAYCTSTCCAGTTTCCCCACATTTTAAATGYCRCTYTCAAACMCCTCTCCAAGTTAYTTYGCTGGGATAAAAAAYAATAAAAATAACTRTTTCAATGGGAAAAAATAAGAAAAAACCAGTATTGATGCAATATTAAATTATTATTTAAACTCACAAGAGCCTGGAAATGCAGAGTTAAAGTTCCCAGAGCCCAGTGTAATTCTCTCAAGTACTGAAAGGCCCCATGTCCCAGAAAAATGGTTTGGAGAAGGGGTCACAATCACACTGGTCCAGGGAACTTCAACCATTCAGTCTGGAATTCTCCCATTAATGTGCTTCTCCCTCCCTTTCCAATGCATTTCAAGCATTGTAAAGAGCAAATTACACCAATCTCTCATATCCTAAATTTATTTTATGTGCTAAATACTRCTTTGTTTAATGCCACACACTCTGCTAATATAATACATTAGGTTTAATGGGCCAATTTGTGGGGGGAAAAAATCCCAGAAAAACACTTTGAGTGAGCATTTTCCATCCATCTGAAATGGATATAAACAGGTATTGAGGATTGGGGGAGTGAGACAGGCTGTAATGGAGGGGGTCATTCCCATCCGGCTGCTTCCAGAAAGTCGGAGAAATCAGATTTTAAAAGAGAAAAAAGAGATGAGTGAGGAGAAATTGGGCATCAACTGGGAGCAGGAAGAACACACTGCAGGCCTGTGGGAATTTCAGTCTGTAGGATGTTTCAGGTGTCTTTTAGGGTGATAAAAAGTTATTTTCCCCATCTTTTAATGCCCATTTTTCCTTTCCTTATCCAGAATGAGCTTCCATCACCTCAAACCTTCTTTAGGCTCCCATTTCTGCCATTCCCAGGATTCCATCCAGTGCATCCCACAGAGGCTGTCACAAAGGCTGAAGGCAGCAGTGACACTGCTGGGGACATTGCTGGCTGTGGTGGCTCCTGCCACAGCAATCCCAGCAGAACAACCCTTGGGAAGGTGGAAAAACACGGGATAAAGGGATGCTGGGTGTGGGAAACACAGCTCTGTCCACAGATCCCAGCTCTGGGCTTCTCCTTGGTGTAAAGGAGGGTGAAAATATCGATGATGTCCCCAGCTCTGAGAGTGGTGCTGCCATTAAACAGCCCTTCTTGGGGAAAGGGAACTTTTCTGGCTTTCCCTTTGAAGGAAGGGATTTGAGCAGTGTGAGAATTGTGATATTAGGGACAGGAATCAGTGCTGGATTTGGCACTGCTGGGTTAATGTTGGACTTTATGGTGTTGCCTTGAGGGTTAGTTATTAATTATGAGATGCAGTTAAGGGGACAAAAGGGTTTTACCTTGGTATTTAATGGGATCCCGGGTGCACAGCTCAACAGAATGGACAAAAACCCTGGAAAATTCATTTATAGAATGTGCTCCAGAGAGAAGGTTCCAGAAAAGGCTGAACCCTCGAGTTTGGGACAGCCTGGGCGGGGCTCAGCGGCCCCTGCTGAGGGGGTTTGGTCTTTGTGCCCAGCAGGACCCCAAAATTAAATTGGAACATCAGGGTACCAAAATCACAGGTGTGTAGGGTGAGGGTAACAAGAATACATAAAGTGTATGGAAAATATTTAAAGTACTATATCAAATACATTAAAAAGTATAAAAAGAGTGTGCATAAAAATAAAAGGTAAAAATCATCAGGCATCAATGGCCTTAAGGATCTTTACCAGGCTAAATGATTCTGTGGTTCTGTTTTGGGAAGGAATGCCAAAAGTTGCTGCTTCCTGGTCATGGATAAAGGGTTCCTGCTCATGGATAAAGGGTTCCTGCTCATGGATAAAGGGTTCTGCAGTGGTGCAAAGGGGCACCAGTGAGGCACAGAAAAACCCTGCAGCTTTTCTGGGACACAGAGGGAAAAACTGCACAAATGCAAGGGGCAGAAGGACATGGGGCAGCATCACAGGGCAAGCAGAGTGTTCCCTCCCAAAAAMAGAAGGTTTTCATGTCCATCTTAACCCAAAAAAGAGTTGTGATTTGTTGATTTAGGCCAGTTTAAAAAGGAAAAAAAATCCCAGAACAGACACGACACACGTGAAGGGTTCAGAGTGGTTTTGACCTATCAGTACCCATGAAATCAGAATTAACCTATTTGGGCTGCTTGCTTCATCCCTCTGCCCACCCCCAGGCAGCACAATAACAGCCCTGTTGACCTCTGGCCAAACAAAATCCCCCACGCTGCTCCTGCATCCCGCTGCGGCCATCGCGAGCGGCCCCRTGATGGGAAAATTCCCATTTGAGAAAAGAGCCGGAATTACAGCACTGAGGAGGCAACGATCTGCAGGAATTAATCCAGCAACACGTCGCACACGCCTTCAGCCGTGCCCATGAAATTGGATTTCCTGGGAGCTGGGAGGATTTGCCCTGCTCAGGTATCGTGGCAGTGAAGTTCTGCGTGAATTCGGCGCTGGGGAGTGCCACTGGCCAGGAAATGGGCTCTGGGCTTAAAAAAAAAAATGGGAAAAAAACGTGTTGGAGAGAGGTTTGCACCTTCCTGAGTTGTGTGGACTCAAAGAATGTAGTTGTGGATGTTTCATCCCTGGAAATGTTCAAAGTTATTTGAGGCAGCCTGGGATAGTGAAAGGTGTCATCCAGGGGAACTGGGTGAATTTTAAAGTCCTTTCCAACTCAAACCAATCTATGACTCTATAATTTCATGAAAAGAACAGTAACAGCCTTAGCTTGTAAAATCTAATCTRAAAAAGTATTTTTCAGCTTTTATTTTTTCTCCTTTCCTGACTGATTTTTACCTCAGAAATAACAAAACCAGCAAAGATACAYGATGGTCGCAGTTGTGCACTGGAGGGTTTTTTTGCCCTTTGTCAGATGTGTTCATAAGTCAACAACAAAATTCTTTTCTCCTGCCTTGTTCTSAGGCCCTCGAGCTGAAGTGGAGATAAAAATGCCAGCTGGAAGATGAATTGGAATCCCATCCCCTTCTCAGTTATTCACTGTCCGTCTCTTTTGACACCTTGGGCCCTTCTAGCCACAGATTTGTCAGGTGKATTTTTTTTTATTATTATTATYATTAAAAAAGCCATGAAAGTACTTCTGTTCCTGTGGTGCCATCCATCTTGCCAACACTTTGAGGCCATTAATTAATTGAACTTCTAAGTAGTGCCGAGAGGGGGGAAGCTGCCTGTGTTTGTTGGAGATGKGTGGGAAGGAGGAGGCTGAATTTCCATCCCCAAAGCCCACAGATGGGATTCAGCCAGCTCAGATAAAGGTGACTCTGCAGGGGAYGGTGGTTGAAGTCCTTTGGCACTCTACAGAAAGATTTCTCTACCCTTAAAGCAAATATCTGTGTTTGGCTTGTAAAAAGAYAGGGTTTGGGGAGGCCAATCCAACTGCAAATAGTTTGTACAGGAGTGAAAAATAAATTTGTGTTGGAGGCAAGAGCGAGTTGCRGCAAGCCAGGAGCACAGGCATCGCAAAGTTTTGTGTTTCCTTGCAAATCTTGCTCAGTTTGTGGCTTTGAGCCAGAAATGACATCCTGGAGATGTCTGTAAAACCACAAATACCRCTGAGAAATACAATAACCAGGGGGCATCCACTCTGCCAGGCAGGCAGCACTTTGTAAAAGCTGAAAACAAACACCGGGACATCCTCTGGGTTGGGGGAGATTCTGAGGGCTGCATCCTCACAGCAGGTGTTTGCACGGGGTCAAAAAGCCATTGGGCAAATTCCTGAAAGAAAAAAAAAAWGAAAATTCTGAATGGCTCCTCAATATWGAGGTCTGTAGTGGGGATCTTGCTGGATGGAAGCTTGTCAGGGAAATTCGGGG
>NW_026623662.1:325986-332073 GCF_030028575.1 Malurus melanocephalus
TCCATCCATCCATCCATCCATCCATGGCTCCTGGTGCTGTCAGATCCCACCTGAGACACCCCAGTGACACTGGGGACATCCCTGAGCTCCAGCACGAAGGCTCCTTGCAGCAAACCCTCTGCTGTTTGGCACAGAGGGAAAGGGCTGACATTCCCTCTCCTGATCCTGCAGGGATGGGTTAACTTGCAGGCAGACTCTGGGCATCCATGGATGAAGGAAAACTGCAGAACCACATCCCAAAATGCACCAGCTCTGCGGCTGGATAAAGCTGCAGCGCCCTGGCAGCTGCTCCATGCGATTGTTATTGAGGTTTAACAGCAGGGGCAGAGCTGGGCACCAAAACACAGAAGGTGGAGATGGATTTGGGCTCAGGCCCATCCCTGCACTGCAGAGTGTGACCATCCACCAATTGTGGTGACACTAATGTGTGAGAGAGCTGCTGTGACAGCAGAGCAGTGGGAGCAGCAGGGAGCTGTCTCTGCCAGCCAAACCCACCCTGAGCACCCTGAAAAYGCCTCCTTGGGGCACAGGCAGGGCACACCTGGATTCCTCTGTGCTGAATGTACCAGGGCTCCTCTCTTCTGCTGTGGCAGGCGTTAACAAACACAAATCACACCCTGCCAAACTTCACCCAAACGCTCTCTGGATGTCTCAGTGTGCAGCTTTGTGCTGTGTCAGGCTCCAATTTGCCAAATGGATTAAGGCTGCCTCAATCTCCCCTGCATAACCAGCTCCTCCTGTGTCCCTTTTTGTCACCCCACCATCATGAATAGCAGCTCCAGATGCTGCATTTTKCTGTCACAGCCCTGCAGCCCCTGCAGAGCCTCAGGGAGAAGCAGCCATGCAGCAAGGRATGGGTGCTTGCTCTGAGATCTCTCCTCACCTCTTGTCTTTGCCACCTCCTGCAGGAGGTCAGCCTGGGCTGCAAGGCTGAGATGGGAGGAGAGGAGGCTGCAGCCCCAAATGCTCCTGGTTTGTTATTTGGGGGTTGCTTTGTTCTTTTGTTTGTTTGTTTGTTTGTTTTTATTGGAAGTGTTTCTAAAGCTCACATTCCTTGGGGGATTATTCTGCATCCTCTTAATTCCTCCTGCAGATTCCCTTTGTTTCTTCCTGGGTACCTGAGTATCAGAGAGGACTAGAGGAGTTCCACAGCTCTCTGAATGGTGCCTTTCACACCTGATTTCCGTGGCACCAAAACCCCAGATGGTTTTTGGTTTTGAGTTCACATCAGGTGGTGCCATTTGCAGAAGGTCTGAGCTGTGACTCCCATGCCAGCACTGTCCCCTCTGACATCAGCAGGGATGATGGGATATCCTGGGATAGAAGGAGGCAGCAGGAGTGCCTTGTGATGATATCAGAAACAGGTTTCAGAGCAGAGCAGGGTTCATTCCAGGCTTCCCTTTGAGACCTGGCCTGGTGGAAGKTGTCCCTGCCCACAGCAGGCAGGTTGGAACTGGATGATCTTTGMGGWYCCTTCCAACMCATTSCATGATTCTGTGAAACCACATTTGCCAGTTTTGGGAAGCTGAAACTGTCAGAGATCATTTGTACTTTTAACTTTGCCCACATTTCATTTTGTGTCGAGCATTGCCGGGATATGGGATTTTGTTTTTCCAACGGGAACGACCCCGGGCTCTGGGAGGGAAGGATGCTTCACACCGAGCTGCTCTCTCACTCCACACCGTGTCCGGGGGCACAGTGACCTCCTGCCTGCCCAGAGAGCAGCCTGACCCCAATGATCCCAAACTCCATCCCTGAGCAGAGCTGCAAACGGGAGAACACTGCAGAATTTCCCCTTTTCCACGCACGGCTGCGGCCGCTCGGGGCTTGGAAGGAGCTCACCGAGACTCTGCCTTGCCTGAAGAGCTGAAGCATCACATGAAGTAAATAATAATAATAATAATAATAATAATAATAATAATAATAATAATAATAATAATAATAATAATAATAACAGCAGAGCTATTCTGGCATGGCATGTGCCCTTTTGAGGCTGATTAATGCTCCCCCGGGGCACAGAGCCCTCCCCGAGCTCCCGGAGCCGGCAATCCCCTCCGGCAGCGCTGTCCCGGTTAGCACGATGCTGTTATTGCTGCYGATTTCTCCCCTCTCCCTCCCATTGACTTTAGGCAGATTAGAGCAGGGAGATGATGGATGGCTGGATTAGATGCCGCACACCTTCTCCGGGCTCACAAAGTGGTGTTTTTCGGTCCTGTTTGGATGCATCTCTGCCATTGTGAGCTCCAAGCGGGAATAATGAAGCAATTGTCGCGGGGCAGCGCCTCTGCTTTACATCCACCCATTCATGGCATTCAAAAGGGAAAAATGGGCTGACAAATAGAATCAATTATAGCAKGAGTGCTGCAAGGTGAAATGGAATAACCATGTGCTGCGCCGCTCAAGGTTCACTGAAGGTCCCGGGAAGGGRAAAAGGAGAGATTGCTGCCGGGCTTTGAGGACAGCTGCCTCTCTGTGCTCAGAGGCTGAGCCCCACGTAATCCAATTTCACATCCCGACTTTAAAATGGTATTGGAGCTTCCTGGAATTCGCAAACGTTGAACCTCCCAGCAGGGGAACAGCAGGAACCAGAGGCTCAGGACTCCAGTGTGTATTTACAGGGCTGGAGCAACACAAGTGGGTCCTAGAGCATCACAAAGTGGGTCCTGGAGCATCACAGGTGGGTCCTGGAGCAAAGCTTGAAATTTAAAATGTCTTCTCTGGGGCTGGATTGGCTCTTGAGGGACTGTACAGTTGAGTTTCAAACATTCCTTCAGAATCATTTGCTGTCAATATTTCCCCAATAACAGTCTGCTCTGTGGAAGGTGTCCCTGCCACTGGAAAAGCTTTAAGGTCCCTTCCAACCTAAACCATTCTGGGTGTCTGGGACTCAGTGACTTGATGCTGGTGACAGCGACTGTAAATTGTAATTAAGGACCCTCTTCCCACATTCCTACACCACTGAGACCTTTAGGGTGTCTCATATTGCCCTTGGGAGCACATCCTGATCTCCAGAGAGCTGCAAGATCACAGACAGTGCAAATAAACAACCACAGAGAAGGGAATTCCACCACTGCCTCAGAGGGAGGATGAAGGATGGGTGACACACCAGAGTCATCCAGGGATGCCAAACCTCTCTCCTCCAACCAAAAATAACCACAAATGACCAAAAGACCTGTCTGAGCCACCGCAGCATTGGTGGGAAGTTGCTGGAGTGGCTGGGCCTTCCAGCGCTGCTGTCACAGCCAAGAGAGGAGAGGGGATGGATATTTCTGAATTCCCAGCTGTTGTGGCAGCGGGATTTCTGTGGGGAGCGTTTATTTGGAATTCTTACAGTGACTTCTTTTACAAATATAGACCCAGGATTTCCAGGGAAGGAGCAGTATTAGGAAAGATCTGGCACACCCTAAATAATAATCATTATTATTAGCGTAATTATATTAATTACTGTAATTACAAGGAGGGCAAGACACTACAGGAATTACAGATGAGTAGGGTGCRTGCAGATGCCAAATGTTAGCGGGTTTTCCCTTCCTCTCTGCAGTCTAAAAGCATCTGCTCTGCTTGGAAAGAGGGGGAAGAGCTCCAGAAACACAAAACACACACACACAACACACACTCACTCCTCCAGCCCGCCCGTGTCAAGATCACAGTGTCAGGTAGAAAATGCTGCCAGAGCCCGGYAGGCAAAAATTGACAAGGGAATCCAGTGTTATCTGGAACTGCTCTCTCCAGAGAGGCTGGAAATCTTTGATAGGTTCACTCCAGGGGAAATAACTTTGGAGGATAAGAGGCATTGATGTGCGCCGAGCAAAAGGCAACCCACGTGCGCTCAGAGCTGACATCCAGTCTTTTTTTTCCCCCATCTCTCTTTTTTTTCTTTGCTCATTTTCCCTGGTTTTTTTTCTTTTTCTTTTTTTTTTTTTCCTTTTCTTTTTTTTTTTTTTTTTTTTTTTTTTTTTTTTCCCTTCCTTTTTCTAATTTTGCTTTATTATCATTTTCTGAAGCAGCCCCAGGTCTCCCAGTGATGGTGAAGTGCAGAAGGAATCGAGCGGCACTGGGGGAAACGAGAATGGGGAGATGGAGGGAAGGAGGGAGGGGAAATGTCAACAGGCAAATCTGCAAAGCAAACCTGGGGAAGGGCTGTGTACCCAGGGCAYGTGTGTTTGTGCTGATGGAGCCTCTGATGGAGCAGGGGAAAGATTCTCAGGATTTTCCTCCTCTTTGGAAAAGCGGGAAAGGTGGAGCCTGTTCTGTAAGGAAAACCTGCAGTGATATTCCCATCTTTTTGCAATCCAGTGCTCTGTCCTTGTATCCCAGGGAATCAGATTCTGCTCTTGCCATGGCACAGCCCACAGCACTCTGTGAGGGTTTTATCCTCTTTAATGCCTTCCAACTCCTCTGCTATGGCAAAACCACAATCTGAGCGAGCAGGGCCCCACTGGCACAGCACAGCCCCAAATTCTGATCCAAAATTCTCCTCAGTGCACCCAAACAGTCCGATAAGTTCTCTCAGGGCTGGGCTTTACTGCTTTGAGGTCTGTGGGAAGCACGTTGCTCCCATTCTTCTCCACTCTAATTTCTGTTTTGGGGAGCTGGCAGTTGTTTGGGGATTTTTTGGGATTTTTGCAGCTGCCTGCAGCTTGGTGGGTGGTGATGTCTTGATGATCAGGAAGGAGTGATGGTTCCTTCCAGAGCACAGATCATCTCTCCTGGCTGAATTCTACCAGGGAAGTTCCTCTTTCTCTCCATCCCCTCTAAAAGGTGTCCARACAATTCCTGCAGATTTGCAAATCCCAGCTGATGACACAGAAAGTTGGATGGGTGGAACCAAGCCAGGAATCGTTCTTTCCCTTTCAAAGCTTGAGGATTATTTTCATCCTGCTCCAGTTTTGGTTTGGTTTTTTTTGTTTTTTTTTTTTGCTCCTCCAGGATAGAAAGGGCTGGGGAAAGCAGTGCTGTGGGGATGAAAACCCCATGGGGACATCACAAAGCCTCTGGATGGAGAGGGGGGTGTCTATAAATGTTGCTGTAGAGCATCCAGAGAAGTTCTGAGATGTGATCCCAAACCTTTYCTTTTGTATGAACTCACACCAGCCTGACCCCACAAACGAAATGGGGGATACAATGAAACCAAAGCTTTGTGTGGCCATCCCAGCCTCTCCTCACACCCCAACCCTCGCTCCCCTGGGGACACTGCACCCCACACTTTGCTCTCTCTCACTACACCTGCCCCAAAATAGGATTGTTTCATTTACTGGTGTAGTACAAGGCAGGAATTTCGGTTCTCACTAGGCTGTAATGAAGAAAAATACCATTTCCAGGCCCAAAGGGCTCTGCTTTTTAAAATTTCCTGGTTTTTTTGCATTCACCAGATCCCAGACAGACTAAAGGGGCTGTAGCTTCACCTCCATCACATATTCCAAAGTCTCTGCAGCATCCTGGCTGAATCCATTCCCTGCACTCYCTGTGTACAACCTTCCAATGTCAGAGATTTACTTGTCTTACCAACCCCAGAAAGGCTGAATAAAGATAATAATGGTTTTTATTTAGCATTTTTCAGTGGATTTTCATACTCCAAGCAGAAATGCCATTCCATCCTTTTGGAAAGTTCAAGCAGGGTTGGTCTCCTGCTCTCCAGYAACTCCCAAGTGCCCAAACCCTGTAATTTGTCCTTCAGCGAGGCTGCAGTAGAGGATAGGGCAGGAATTGCTCTTCCTGTTGATAAAAACCCATGTTTTAACCACAAGGCCATCTYTCTTTGCTCTTCTCTTTCCATACTGAGGATCTGGAATGATTGCTGGGTGAGTGTGGCTGATTTATTCCCTTGGAATCCTCACAAGATAACGACTGTGGAATTTGGGGACAGCTGAATGACCACAGAGAGCCTCTGCTGAGTGTTCCATTGACATTTCAGTGTGCTGGCTGAGCACAGTGCACATCCTCACTGGGGTCATAAAGGGAATTATGGATTTTAATGGGATGAGCATCCAAAATAACTGCCTGTCATTTGGAATGACCATGGATTTCAGTTCCAGGGAAGCTTTGGCTTTACTGGAGCACGATTCCCTGTTCCCCTAAATCACTCTG
>NW_026623662.1:332941-345509 GCF_030028575.1 Malurus melanocephalus
TCCCCAGTTTCCTCAGGGTGCCTGAACTGGTGGGATGTGGTGCTCCAGGAGCTCAGGCAGACCTGGGGGTTGCAGGTAACACAGCCCCTTTTAGCCAAGTGCCTGAAGCCTCAGAATTCAGGAGAAAATCATCTGGAGGCACATGAAGCACGATTGGTTCAAAAGCCATCTGGGAAGTCATCTTTGTGTCCCAGGAGATGTCTTCCAAATTAAAAAAAAAAAAATTTAAAAATTCTGCCTTGCCTTTGGAAAACCCTCAAATATCTTCCTGGATTGACTTCTCACAACAGTGTGGGTTGAGTTATGTGAAACGTTTCCTTCCAGCTTGGCAGAAGGAGGCAGGCTGGAGATGGAAAAGGCTTTCCCAAAATCACCAGGCAGACTTAGAGCTCCTGAATTCTTCCAGCACTGAGAATTTTGGAGCTCCTGGATTGTGGTTTCATGTTCAGRAGGCCACGTTTTGTCTCTGGATAAGGGAAAGCAGCTCCATCCAGGGAAGATTTTTTTTAGGATCATTTTCCACCTGGAAAATGCAGGATTTGTTTCAGGAAAATAGTCAGGCAAGACTTATTTAGAAAGAAATAATTCCCAGTGAGGGATTGCACTGACCTTATAAACTGTGCAAGTGAACTTGTGGGCTCCTTCCCTCCCCTGATGGAATTAGCTCCATAAAATGCTTTGCAGTCCATTTCTTGTGGTCTGCATTTATACATATTTTACTCCATAAACATACATTTAATGTCCCCTTGGAAATTATTTCCTGCCTATACTTAAAGCTCCGCATCATCCTAGGGCAGCAACTGGATGAAAAATAATTGAAACCATTAAGATCAGCTTTTATTTCAAAGGAGAAAAAAAAAAAAAAAGAAAGAAAAGGTAATTGCTGGAATGTGTCTTTTTCAAATTACACAGTCCCTGGGATGCCTGTGCCACCGGTGTGTTTTAATGCTGGAACAAAAATGAGGTTTTCCAGTGAGTTGTGATATTACCTTTCCGACCACGTGGGACCAAAGGGGCTTGGAAACACCTGACTTGTGCCTCCACCTCCAGCCAGGGACTCACAGGCTGAATTCCAGCTCAATTATGCTCCTACATTTCACTCAGAATTGCAGTTCTTTAGGATTCTTCCTCTTGTCCAAGTGTCAAAATTATAACCTCTCACTGTTCCTGCTTCAGCATGAAAAACTCTGAGTTGGTGCTGGGTAGAGTGATGCTGTTGTACCGATTCTGGAAAAAATTCAGCTAAGTTGGGTTGTTCTTTTTCCTCTTTTGCCAATTTTGTGAATCACCTGCCTAATTTCAGGCRAGCCTGCACGAGATTTACCACATGCTGATATTTCTGTGGGTAGAATTAATGGGAGTGAAGACGTGTGAGGCACTGAAATGTGGCAAGGTGGGATCTTCAAAACTAAGATTTTTTTAAGATCGTTCAGATCTTTGACTTCAAAGATTTAAATTGCCCAGGTTGAGCTCAGATTTGCACGTGCTCAAACAAAATTTTGCATTTATTAACTAAATTCTGCCAAATTCACCTGTTCTGACAGAAGATACATCTATACTGGGGTAAATATCTCATTTTTAGGGACAGTTAACAGGACACTTTGTGAAGGTTCTGGTGGCCATTCCCCACTGAACCTCTGCCCTCCAGCTGTCCCCAAAATTGCCACCAGAGTGAACTCCTCCCCCAGTCTCCCTGGTTTGGTTTAATTACAGCTGCTCGTTGCGGACATGAATCCTAATTAGATGGAAGTGGCAAAGAAAGAGCTGATCTGAGCTTGAGAAATTCAGCCTGAAATAAGAGAAATTGGGGTCAGCACCTGAGCACAATTCTGTAGTGCTGGTGGCTGATCAGCTGGGGTTTGTATGGGTACCTACAGCCCTGGGAGGCTCTCAGCAGCCACGGGCAATGAGTGCTGGGTGATGGGAGCTGATGGGTTCATCAGCTTACGGGTTTTAATTGGCTGGAGGAGCTTCAGGACTCGTGGAGTTGGAGAAATGTTGGTGGTTGTAACGTTATTGTAACTCTACAGGGGAAACTGAGGCATGGCCAGGGCGAAGTGGGAGCAAGAGCAGAGTTTAAATGGAGCAGATCGGTGCTCTGTGTMCCCAGAATGATCGAAGGAGGGGTGGTTTTGATGCTCAGCTCCACTCAGTTCCTTCACTCAGCTCAGCATGGCCTGGCCATGTGCTCCTGCAGCCCCAAACACCCCCTGCCCTGGGCTGATCCCCCCTCGTGGGCAGCAGGAATTGGGAATTCTGCCCCTCCAGGTGAGCCCCCACCTGCAGAGCTGCCCCCAGTCCAGCAGCACGAGGAGCTGGAGCTGCTGGAGAAAAATCCAGAGGAGCCCCTAGAGCTGCTCTGGAGCCAGCTGGGAGAGCTGGGAATGTTCCCCTGGAGAAGGGAAGGATCCAGGGAGAGCTTCCAGAACATTCCAGGGGCTCCAGRAGAGCTGGAGAGGGACTGGGGCCAAGGGCTGCAGGGACAGGACACAGGGAATGGATCAGAGTGGAAAAGGGGAGATTGGGGTGGGATCTGGAGATGCTCAGGGATGGAATCAATCCTGGCAGTGAACTGAGGTTGTGGAGGAGCCAATTCAGCTCCAGCTCCATCCAGAATTTCCCCGTGGTGTAGATGGGACTCACAAAACATCCCTGGAAGAGCTGGGGACTGAACCCTCCCCTCCAAACCTTGACTCAAGGTCACCACTGGGCAGTGACCTTCACTGGYCACTTCTTTCATCAAAACCAAAAAMCCCCAGGGAGATGAGATTGGGCCTGAGAGCTCGAAGGAGGCTTTGATGAGAGCTGGAGGATGACCCAAGCTAACAAAAACCTAATTACTACTAGGACAGGAAAAAAGAAAAAACCCAAACAAACTGAAAAAAATCTGTCAATTCCTGCAGCTGAGGTTTGTGCTTTGCCACCAGCTCAAGGCAAGAGCCATTGTCACACCCAGCCACGAACTCTGCGTGGGTTTCTCTCTGTGCAGGAGTCGTAAGTTTAAAAAATTTATTGATTTCATAATTAAGGAGCTCTGCAATACATAAAGTTAAAAGCCGTGCAAAGCGTATACACAGAGACCACATAAAGATAAACAAACACTCAGATTTAACACAGCATAAGTGCAATAATCACCCATAAATGTAGTCATCACCAACTGTTTAATATAGATCAGTGGCAAACAAAAGAATAGATGGGATGGAAATTATTATTTGTACTGGAGGAGCTGCAGAGGCCATGAGCAAGATCACATCTCACCCACATACATAATGAGAGGCAGCCCTGGAGGGCAAACAGCTCGAAAAAAAGCCCAAATTCAAGAGGAGGAGCAGTGGAAGGAGGGGTGCTCTCCCATCTGAAGGTCACCAGGCTGCCAGGGCAAAGCTGAGCCCTCCCGATGCCCAGATCCACCTCCAGCACACAGCATGCAAATGAGATTCAACTGGCAATCGCTTTTATTTCAGGCATAGAATAAAAATTGTCAGGAAAAATAATGTGATTTCTTCCCAGGCTGTTTTGGCAGGGGTGGAAGCAGTTTTTCAGCTGCTGACTGTGGGGGACCAGAGTTCATGGACCAACCTGCCCAGAGTGTGGGGAGAGATCCACTGCTTTTCCTCCACTGCTTTTCTGCTCTTTAGGCACCAGAAAATGTTCACTGAGCAGGAACTGTCCCAGCAAGGAGCTCACGGTGTCGTTTTTCTTCTGCTGCACCGGTCACAGGGTAGGATTCATCTCATTGAGCTGGAGATGTTTATATTTAAGATGTTCACCTCCAAACCTCCCTCGATGCTCAGCAGGGGGAGAAAAAAAACAACTAAAAGTACATACACACACACAAAAAAAACCCAAAACATACAAACAAATCAACCCCAAACCAAAAAAACCACGAGAACAAAACACCAAAACACCAAAACAAAACACCAAAACAAAACACCAAAACAAAACAAAAAAATCCCCCCCAAAAACCCCAAACAAACAAAAAAAAACCAACCAAACAAAACCCCAAAAGAACTCCCAAAAAACAAAAAAGGCATGCAAAACCCATAATTTTCAGCGTTTTAGGGAATGTTCAAACAATTATCCAGGGTGTGACAGCCCCTGAGAGTCAGCTGAGGGGTATCTGCAGAGGGGTGATGTCTCAGCTGGGTGCTAGGGTGCCCCAAATCCCCAAATCCAAATGCTCTCCCTTCCCAGACACAGCAGGAATTTGGAGAACACTCTCCCTGCTGCCACAGGGACATCACAGGAGGGATGGGGAGCGGGATGGATTTGGTCACCACACCCTGTCTYTGCTGCCTGGGACATTTCCTCCCCTGTTGCATCGTTAGTGTGATCCTCTGATGAGCTTTTCATGGGTTCTCAAGCTCCTTGAGAATAATGGAGGTTAATTTATCACCTTAAATTACTGCAGCATCCTCAAGCCATAAGGAAAAAACTGTAATTACCTCTCCTCTTGCCCACCCTCTCTTCCTCTACTACAGCAAGGTCTGTGGTCCTGGGACGTGCAGAATATGTCAAGTTTCACGTCACCTAATCTCCCCCAAAACAGATTTTTCAGAAATAAAGACAACTCCTGTAGCTTTGCAATTAAATATTAAAGGCCTTTGATTAAAGAGCCATAAATCACTGAAAGGCCTTTAAATTTCTGTAATGTCTCACAGCCTGGCATGTTCTGATTGCAATCTCATGCTCATTTTGCAGTGGTGAAAGACAGGTACCTCCAAATATTGGCCATCAGCTGTTGAGGTGAAGGATGATGGGGRAGGAGTGAAAACAATGTTTAAATCAGGGTTATAAAAATATCCTGGCAGGAGAACACCCCAAGACACAGGGGCTTGTGTCCTGAAAATGGCATTTCTGGTGCAGCAAGGGTGGCATGGGGAATTCTGTGGGATTGATATATCCCAGTGTGGGGGAAGGTGGGATGAGTTTTTGAGGTCCCTCCCAACATGAAGTGTTCTGTGATTCTCTGATTTTGATCTGTGGCTTTCTCCTGCTCTGCCCAATGATTCCTGTGCTGTCTGCAGGGCTGGGGGTTCTCTCTGCTGGTCCAGACCTGGAGAAGATCCTCCTCAAATTTCCTCTGCTGTGCTSCAGGAATGAGCCCTGTACTAGAACTTTCCTTGGACTGGAGCAGAGTGGGGATGAAGAATATCCTGGATGGATCCATGGTGAGGAGCACCAGAGGCTCCTCAAGGTTTGACCTCGTCCAGCTCAGGCCCATCTGATCTTCTGGAAGCTCTCCTGATGATTTAGCCCTCCATGAGCCCATTCCTGCTGTTCTGGGGATTCAGGGGGACAAACCTCCCCCACCCCTCTGGGCGTGAGGAGTGACAGATCCAGGATCTGCTCCTGYTATGGAATCCTGGAATYGTTAAGWTTGGAAAAGACCTGTGCAGGAGCCCTGGGTCAGGGACATGTTAGGAGAATATTTGCACAATCYATCCCTCCAGGATTTTTTTTGGAACCCCCCCAAAACCCTCTGTCACCAGCCAAGGGGGTGAAAGGGCTCCTCACTGCTGCTCCCCCTCCCCTGCAGGTGAATTTAAYGCAACATCTCAAAAATGTGGCGAGGAAATTAATTATTTGGAAATGATGTGAAGGAAGGGAGGGTCAAACCCAGCGGATAATTTATTCATTACTCATATCTCCAGCGGCTGTAATTGAGGTGCTCTTTTAATTGTCCACTCCAAAAAAATCCCTGGCTTTTCCAATAATGGCTGGGATGGTAACTGTCACTCAGCTGTATAAACCTCTATCAAAGCTGGCTTTTGACTGGCTGATGGTATCACCCACTGCCTTGGCTTTATTTTAGCTTATTAAAATTGATCCTAAATAAACCTGATCTGCCCCGAATTATTTTTTTCCTTAAATTAATTTGAATGCAATTTGTTCTCAGCGAGATCTGCTGCCATGTTGCATCTCGCAACGCAAACACGAGTTTGTTGGGTCACTCTAATTAATTTGATTTTGTATCTCAGCCCTCCTACCCATCACCAGCACTAAATGGAATTATTTAGAAATAACAGAGATAATGCTGGCAAAATAACATGCTGTGACAGGACCAAGCTTTGCTTCTTTAGGAGAAAAAAAATAATAATACACAACATATTGAGGTGGTTTATTTTTTGATTAAACGCTTCTGCTTCGCCTCGGCATTTATCTTTCGGAGACAGCTCCAGATCAGAGCAAATGCATCATTCCATTAACATTATCTCCCTGTACATTTGAGTGGGGGTCCCCAGATAATAAAGGGCTACAACATGCGTGGCCAGCTCACACCTCCAGCAGTTTTTATTCCCTCGGAGAGGATTTGTACAAGAGGTGTTGGGGAAAAAAAGGGGGAGGAGGTTTCTGCCCAGTCTCTTGGGTGGGAAGTCAAATGGCTTCGAAGGGATGGAGTGGAGYGACTGAATTCAAAGGTTTTAATGGAAATATTGGGGCCAGGAGCTGCACAAAGTTTGAAGGAGATGATGGTGGATCATTTTATTTTTTATGTTTCATTTTTATGTTTTATTCCGAGGCTTTGACCCAAGAACTGAGGAAATTCGGGCAGTCAGATATCCCCTGAACCTTAAGAGTTTGGAAAGAGGGATGGGGGACGTGCAGGTGTTGCAGATGATCCAAACAATGGGAGGGATTTGGGAAGAGCAGATTCCCAAAAGGGACACATGATGGTTTTGGGGAGTGGTGGAAAATAACCAGAGTAATCTGAGGTGAAAGAAAGATCACCTGTGCCTTTTTTTGCTGTTCCTGGGTTAAGGAGATCTTCCTATGAGGGTGGGAAGTGGGGAAAGCAGAGAGGGGGAGATCTCAGCATGATCCAGAATCAGAATAAACAGCGGTGATGGGAATATCCATAGGAATAACACATGTTAAAAAGTTTTCCTATGGAGGGGAGGGCTCTTATCCCAGATTTTGCTGATGTGGACATTGGATGGTGGCTCCAAACACCCACAGTGGCTCAGATGATGGTCAGAGGCTGAATCCCAGACCATTATCTCCATCTGCTTGGACATTTGTATACATGRAGGTGAGTGGAGGCAAAAASAAAATGGATTYAGAAGGAGAAAAGYTGGAATTTTTACCCTTGAGGTGCTGCAGCATCAGTTTGTAGCACTGCACAGGGGTCAAGGTCTGCAGAGGGTTTCTTCTGGCACAGTCTGTTTTCACCACAGAGGAACCCACCCAGAACAGGATAACAGGGGAGAAAATCCATGTGTTTTGTACAGGTCCTGCCAGGRAACAAAGCAGAGAAAGGAGCTGGCCTGTCGATAGACACTTTATATATATATGATTTCTTTTTTAAGGTATTCTTTTTTAGGAAGAGCTGACTGAACAAGCCCCACTCCAGCCCTCCAGACAGGACCTGCTCTTGTGAATTTGGGAACATATTTAGAGCTGCTTTCCAAAGGGCCCAGCAGCATCTTCCTGTCTGCAAGCCCAGGATACTGAACACCAACTATTCAACAAGTGACCCTGCCCATCAGGGAAATCTCTCTCTCTTCCCCTCCCTGTTTGTCTCCTCACTCTCCCTGCCCCACTCCCACCCCGTTTTCTGTTATTTCTCCCTCCCTTCTTCCTCTCTGATGCCATGGTGATGGAGCTGACATGTAAGAATAGCTATTCTTCGCCGGGGTTCCCGCAGATCCCAAGATGAGCTTATGCTTCTCCCCCTCCCTCGTCTCCCACGTTCCCTGAGTGGGTAAATCCGTGTGCTGCCAACCCCACATGCTAAAAATGATGGGTTAACCTTCCCCCTCTTCCCTGCCTCCAATTGGCTTTAAAAAGCATGAATTGCAGAAAAAAAAATCACACACGTTGGGCTTGGTTTGTGCATTTTTCTGGGTTTTTTTGGAGCTTGGTGTTCTATCAAACAAACCTTTCAGCCCCTGGTGTCTGTAGGGCCCACTCCTGATTTGGGGCAGTTTGAACTGTGTTTGACAGGCAACAGGRGGCTCATTCCTGGAAGTTTTTGGAAGTAGGTGGCTGGGTGGATGTTCCCCAAGTGAGAGAAATGCCAAAGTAGGGAAGAGGYTTTATAAATACCCCGAATTCAGGATTAGCCTCCAGCAACATCCACGATTAGCTGTGAGATTGGGTAGGCTGTGAAAGCATTTTTTGTGTCCTTTTCCCACCATCTGAGGGAGGCAAACTTCCCAAAAGACCTTTCTGGAGTGTTACCAACTGCAAGGATTGGAGATTCTGCATCTTTCTGGGAAAATCCCTGCAGCTCTATCCTGGCTCCTCWTCTCTGTCCTGGTACCCACTGGAGCTGCATCAGAGCTGCAAGCCTGACCCAGGTTCTGAAATCCAAAAAAACCCCTTCATCTTTGGATTAGGCCCTTCCCCTCTTCAGGCTGGGAATTTTCCAAATTTTCTCTTTGGATTTGTTCTGATTTAAGGGCTGCTTCTCCTCAGATGAATCCAGTGGCCCCAGCGTTGCCATTTCCCTTTCTCCTTCCACAGTCTCCAGATCCTCCTGCACGTCCCTGGACTCTTCTCCTCTGACTCTTTACCCATTTCTCCATCTCATCCCACTCCTTATCACCCCCCAGTGCTCTCCAGCCCTCTGGAGCAGGGAATAATTGCTCTTGCTCTCATTATTGTTCGCCAAAATGAAAAAACAATGAATTTGCCTGACTTTCTGGGGTCATAACTTATCACTCCACCTGCCTGCTTCCACCATGATTCCCTTTTCTCTCATCTCCTGCAGTTTAAAGTGGCCCCTCTCAGGCATCCCCTGGTTTAATTGGGAAGCCAAAAACTGGGTTTTATGCTCCCCTTATCATTATGAGCTGACTGCTCCCCTGGCTCCCATCTCCCCGTGTCTGGCTCCATCTGCCCCTCTCCCCTGTCCATCCTCCCGTTGTTCTGTTTGGAAAAACGACAGCCTGGGTGTGACCAGAGGCGGTAACGGYCGGCAAATATTTGAAGGGGGAAGGAGAAAAATTGTCCCTGGGGGAGTTTCCAGCGGGAGAGTTGGGATGGGGAGATGTGCAGATGATGCTGTCRGCCTGAGAACATCATAAATCCCCTCTGGGTGGTTTGGGATGGGGAATGAGCATCTCTCTCCTCCCCGGGTGTGCTGGGAGGGGCAGAGACTCTCTGGAAGTGGAATTTTGCTGGGGAGATCTGAGCTGGAGCAGGGGGACAGAGGAGAGGGAATGGGAAAGGAGAAAAAGGGAATTAAATTACAGCAAAGAAGGGAAATTTGGGCTGGAAAACTTCCTGTAACTTGGTGAGTTGGTGTGTGAATCCAGACATAGACTGGGGCTTACACTGATGGGAAGCAGCTCAGGGAAGGGAGGGGACAGTCAGACCCTGTGGCTCCTGTGGGTTGTTGGATTTGATCCTGGGACAATGTGAAAGGAGATTTTACTTCCCTCAAAAAAAAAAAAAAAAAAAAAAAAAAAAAAAAAAAAAAAAAAAAAGGCAAACCTCACCTCTTTTTAACAGCGGGTTGGGTGGGAAGAGGGAGATGATCAATAACTTTAAAAAAATGTTATTTAATAAATGCACTACTAAAAAAACTGCCAAAAAAATATATCCCTGCAAAGGCTGACAGGGAATTAAGGGAATTGCCAGAGGCTGGGCAGCAAAGCAGCGACAGAGGAGAAAGGGATGTGCCACCTCTCTGCTCCATGCCAGGGCATTCTCAGGGAATCCACTGTGCCAACCCTCAGCACTCCAAAGAAATGTTGGACAGAGCACGAACAGAGGATGGCTGAGATGGACCCAGAAATTGTTTCCAAAAATGCCACAAAAGGAGGGAAAGGCAGTGGTCGGGTGACCAAGTGACACAATCTTGCTCTTCCCTATGAACTTCTTCTACAGTTTTTTTGGGAAGCACTTTTACCTCATTTTCTGTCTACACAACCCTTCCTGAAGCTGCCAGCACTGCCAAAATCTGAGGGTGTGACACCCCTACAGACAGACCAAGAGGTGCCCTTAGGGACAGAGCCCACCCTGTCCCTTCCCAGGGTGTCACAGTGACAACACAGAGCTTTAAACCAGCTCGCAGTGAATTTTCCACCCTCCAGAAGCGCGATAAAGACATCCTTTGTCAGCAGCGGGGATGGTGACAGCTCCCCAGGAGAGGCCAATTTTCTCTCATGTATCAGCCGAGAGGGGCGAGCTGGAAAGATCTGAAAGACGGGAGGGAAGAGGGGGTTTAAAAAGAGACCTGGAGGAAGAAGATTTTCAGTATCAGCCCTCTCCCCGGGCTGGTTTTTGTAGGAATTCGCCCGTTTTGAGGGATTTCCAGCTGCCACCAAGCGCGGCCGCTGCAGGTGGCGCTGCGATGTTGGGTTTGAGCGGTGCCTGCGATCGCTCAGCCCCGAGCTGGAACAGCTTTTAGCAACTTAAACACCGCGCTGCTTTAACAAACTTGTAAAATGGCGGTGGGAAAGAATGATGGAAAACTCCAAAATAATCTAATTTAGATTTTTCTTCTCTATCTCTTTTTTTTTTTTTTTTTTTTTTTTTTTTTTTTTTTTTTTTTTTTTTTTTTTTTTTTTTTCCTTTAAATTGGCTCCTCCTCTTTGTTGTTGGAGTCTCGAAGTGCACAGGTGGATGTCCTGGGAAAAATAGGTGTTTTCTGCACTTTGGGTGTTGATGGAAGTGATTTTGGTGTGTGGCTCGGGTAACAAAGCAAGAAATGAAAGGATGCATGGGTGAGGGATGAACCATAGAGGGATTTAGGGATGCTGCTGGCACCCAGGATCTCAGGGACAACGGGGGATCTTTTGGGGCAGCAGGAGGGAAATTTTGAGGTTGTTTGGATGGAGACAACATGATTTTGTCTCATCCCAGATGATGATGTGGCAGCTTTGGTGCTGCCTGGTGGCTTTTCTCCTCGGGGCAGAGTGGGGGATGCTCAACCTCTCCATGAGCTCTGCTGTCCCTGTGACCTGAGGGGACAAATATCCACTGGGTGACARCAGGGTGAGCCTGAACCCTCCTTGTCCTTGGGCCCTTTGACTGCAGCAATTCATAGGTCAGGGGAGGTCATTTGGGTTTTCCAGCCCTAAGCCTTTCCCGCCCCCGCTGCCCAGTTCATGAAAAGGCCTATAAATAAAGTCTCGTTTGTCGCTCACTCCTCGGTGAACCCAAACAGCACAGGCACATATTGACTCGTGCCATTGTCTTAAGAAGCAGAAAGAACTGGTATTAATTTCTTCCTCCCCACCGGATAGCGGGAAGTAATCTGGGGATATCCAGATTATCCGTGTTTATTGGAACAACCCGCTTTTAAACGCCAGAGCGAATCTCCTCGAGATTTTCATATGTTTTTATTAAATGGAGCTGCGAGCCAGACTGGACACTAAATAATACTGTACCACTCGGAGCAGCAGTGATCTTTAGAGGTTACTAACCTGCCATTGTATCTCCCAGATTCCTGTCTCGCTCCTCCGTTGTCATTTCGCTGTGTTATTACTCTTCAGGCTTCGCATCGTATTCATTTCTCTGAATGAAAACAAATGACTCCGTGCGAGAGGTAGGAGATAAAGAATAATAAATACATTTTATGCACCACCTTAAAAAAAAAAAAAAAAAAAAAAAAAAGGCTCCGAATCCCCATCCATCCATCAGGAAATGTAAACCGGAGCTCAGGCAAAACACACAGGCGCGTAACGCAGGCACGCGCCGGGGAGATAAAACTTGTTTTAAGGAAAACATGATATTGTTTCCAAATAAATATCTCAGAGCATGCAAATAGACAGCCCCCGGCCCCCGTGCTTTGTGGCATAAATTTAAGATAATTAAAAATACAAAGCTTGGATTAAGCCTGATTTTCTGTCAATGGTGGAGGCTGTGGGGAGGAGGGGGGGTGGTCCTGCTGTGTTTGGTGCTGCACAACCCCTGGAGAGGCAATTCCTGCCTCTGATCYCGGATATTGATTGCCGTGGGCTCTGGGACCCCCTGTCCCAGGCACCCCCTGCATCCCTGCTGGATGCCTTTGCCTTCTGCCGGGGAGGGGGAAGCTGCGGGGTCGCTTGCAGAGTTTTCTCCCTGATGTGAGCATGGCCAACACCCCTGGAAGCAGARAAGCTCTCCCCCAGCTGCTTCTCCTGTCCTTCAGAGCTTTGTGAGGCGCCCACCCTCAGGGAATGGGGGCTCCCTGGGGAGCAGCCCTGTTGCTATCCATGCTCCGAGAACATCCCTTCCCTTCCCAGCGTCTGCTCTGGGATCACCCGAGGGAGGAGTGCGGCTCTCTACACAGAGGGAATGAACTCGTGGGGTGGGATCTGCTCCCTGGGGCACCCCAAAACTCGGGCAGGAAGCACTGACAGCTTTTTAAAAATGCTCCTATTCCTGCGGCTGCCGGGAATTAGAGGGAGCCCCGGCGAGGGGAGCAGCTTGCAGCCGCTCTCCGGGATTACTGCTCACCCGAGCTGAGAGATTGATCTTCCTCTGAGCCTCCCCACGCCCGCTCTGATCCGCTCCCCTCCGAGCCGGGGCCAAGCCGGAGGAGAGCAGAGGGAAGAGGAGGCAGGAGAAAGGGAAAGGAGACGTCAGCCGAAGCCGGGAAGGGCTTTTCTGAGCAGCAGATGGGGGGAGGCAG
>NW_026623662.1:346487-397400 GCF_030028575.1 Malurus melanocephalus
GGGAAGGGGTGATTTGGGGGGGAGTGAAAACTGGAGCTGCGTTTCGCCCCCCCCTCCCCGCTCCCCCCCCGGCTCTGGGCGAGCCAGACACGGTTTGCCCAGTGCAGAGAGAGGGGCTCCGTGTTCCGCCTCCGTGGAGTATTTGGGATTGGAGAGAGACACACACACACACACGCGCACACACACACACGCACACAGAGACCATCTGCAGTGTCAATGCGGCGCCTGCTCTGAAGACTGAAGTGGGGGGAAAGGAGAGGAGAGGAAAATAATTTTTTTTATATTTATATCTATACCAAAACCCACCCAAAGCGAGCGAGGAGCATTCCCAGGTAAGGAGCCCCCYGCCCCGCCCGGGCAGCGGGGGCTGCGGGAGGATGCCCCGGAGGATGCCCCGGGAGGGCTGGCGGGGCTGCAGCGGTACCTGCCCTGCACACCTGGCGGAGGTGGAGGGGGGGACCCTGGGAGGCGCCCCCGCCGCTGCTCCCCACCCCCGGGTCCTGGGATGRGGGTCGGGGATGGAGGGCAGGGACCCTCGCGGACAGCGGGATGAGCCGGGGGGCTCGGGCACGGCCCCTCCGCCCCTCCCGGCCCGGTTTGGGAGGATGCTAGGCGGGGGGCAAGCAGCGGGGAGCCCCCTTTCTGCACATCCCCAGCGCGGAGGGGACGCGGTGCCCGCTGTCCCCCTTTGCCGGGTCCCCGATGGCTTTTTCCCCATGCACAAGGCTCAACTTTTCTCCCCGGAGGTAGCGGCTCCAGCAGCGCAGCCCGTCCCTCATCACCCCCGGCATCCCCCGGCTGCGGATTTGCCTCCCCTCGGGGGGTATTTTCCCCCTTCGATGCTCCAGAGCTTCCTCGGGCGAGGGGCTGGAGGCATTTGCAAACTTTTCCTGCTCCCGGTGAGGTTGCAGCTGGACGGGGCTGGAGGCAGAGCCCTATTCCCGGGGAGGATAACACTCCCGGGTGACCGGTGGATGGGGACAGGGGCCACCCCRGGTGGTGAACACCTCAGAGGGAAGGGCAGACTCCCGTCTCTTCCCTTCCCGCAAGGTGCTGGAGAGTTTCCCTGCCCAAATCCCGGCTGCGGAGTCAGCGCTGCTGAAGCTCCCTCCTTTCCCTCGGTGCATGTGTGTGTGCTGCAACCGAAACCTGCGTATTGATGCTCTGCGTTTATCAGACATATGCCCTTAAATTATGTAGAACGGCGAGAAGTGATCTAAACACCGAGCCGCACATTGTTTTGCTGGAAACCTAATACTCCGGCAGCAGATGAGTTCCTCCCAGATAAACAAACCCACTTGCTCAGCCCCGGCAGGGCTGAGTGCTGTTTGGGTTTGTAGCGGCTGCATGTGGCTGCTCCATCCCCAGCCCGGAGGAAATCCTCCTCCCGGGGCTCCATCTGCTCCCCGTGCCGGGAAGGGATGCGGTGTTTGCGGTGCTGGAGGCGGGGGTAGGACCCTCAGGASTCGCCGCGGTGGGAAGGCGAGTGGCTCTGCACCTCTCCCGTAAAACTTCCACACCCCGCGCCKGTTCCGCGTTGCTTCCCAGCCCCGCCGCCGGGCAGCCGTGCCGGGGAGCTCGCTGGAAACGCACCTGATTGTCCATGGCTTCCCTCCGCTGCCGGGATGCGACGCCGGGGATGAGAGATTTTGGGGAAAGCCAGGAGGGTCTGGTGCTTCCCAAGGCGTGGGGGTGAGTGGTGCAGAGGGGRGGTTTGGACCGAGCCCCCGAGGCTGCCGGGGGATGCTCTCATTCCGCGGGAACAATGATGGTGCCAGGGGATTTTTACAGCCGATGCAAGCGCTCACCGCCTTCTAGGGACTTATCTCGAGCGTGAGCCAGTCCTGCGTAAATATTTAGGAAGGCGCAAAGCGTGCTAACTTATTTTCTTTCTCTGCCCTCTGTTTCACCCKGGTCTTGTTTGTAGAAGCCGGTGAAATCCGTGAGCGGGCAGGACCAGCGGGGCACGGGGGGCACGGGCTTTGCCGTCTCTGCGATCTTAATTACGGCGTGTGCCTCCCAGGGTGGGATTAGGCKATTCCTCCCCCCGCCTAAGCCACTGGCTGGAGGTCCAGGGGCTGCGAGCAGSGTTTTGTTTGTGCTTTATTTGCTGGGGGAAGTACGTGTTGGTTGGTTGGTTTGTTTGTTTGTTTGTGTGCGGGATCCTTCGCCAGAGCCGGGCTCCGAGCGGTGCAACAGATGTGTGTGCCTGCTCGGCGTGTGCAGCCAGGTTTGAACACGCAGCCACAGCCCCGGCACGAAAACCTGGGATTTTCTCCCCTCCCCTGCCCAGACCCACCCTCCACGGGGGTGTCTCCTCCCCGAAAGGACCAGTCCAAGGCTCGTTCTCCCCGTCCCATCTCAAACGTGTGGCGCTCGGCGGTATCGATACGGWGCGAAATGAATGACAGCCGCATGATCTAAGCGTTGTTTATGTCCAAGACGGGTGTTTTAGAATCCGGGCTGATGATCAATCACGCTGCTGTTGGGGAAGCATTTGCTTGATGATCGTAAGTGCCTWGCAGGCACTGCGGGCTGGCGTTAAACGCGCTCAGCGGCGCCGGGCTAGCGAGGGATGCTGCAAACCCAAAGGGAGGTGCTGAACTTCTCCGCAGGGAGAGCGAATGTTGGAGCCTTTGCTCGCGGATTCACCTGCCAGCATCCCTCCCTGCGGCGCAGCCAGCCTGGGCTCGGCAGCCTGGGGATGTGGCAAAGCCAAGAGCTGAGCTGAGCCGCGCTGCCGGCAAGGCAGGAGCCGTCTCTGGCAGCCCCATCCCGGGGGGCACTGGGTTGCCGGAGCCGGTTTCGTGTCGATTCCTCTACTTTGGCAGGCTGAGGAGGGGGAGGAGGGACGCCGGCGCCCCTTTTGTGCTGCATCCTTTTCCTTTTACTGAATCGCTTTGTCTCTGCCTCCCCATGTCCTCGACGTTGGGCGGTTGCAGTAAAACCCAGCTCCCTCTCKCAGCGCCGGGGTTGGATTCGTGCGAGAGCCTGGCAAGGGCTGACGATACCCGGGGTGTGCTGAGGGTTAACACCGTGTGGGAATTGATTTCTTGTTTGGAAGGGGACTCTGAGAAGCTCCCTGCAAAGCTGAGAAGGATGCTGGCACTGTAGGATCGTGCTTCACATTGGGATCCATCCTGGGGAGGGTGTCAGGGGTAGGGCTGCTGAGTTTTGGAGTTAGCGGTGCCAGAGTTTGGGGCTTGGCACTGCCTACATGTATCACGGTGTCCTAGGCTGGCTCCTCTGGATTTAGCATTCACAAAACCCTTTTAAAGTGGGGTCCCAYGTAGCTGAGACCCCAAAGTCTCCTSTCCTGCCCRTGAATCCCCCTCCCCATCCAGRGATGTGTTTTGGATTGTGACTGTCCCGCCCCAGTAAAGCCCTCAAACTGCTTGATGCTCTAACAAAAAGCATCTGAGGAACCTTTCTGGCTCTCTGAAAGGCTTCAGAGGGCTCTTTCTTACTCCTCCCTTCCGGCTCGCAAGACTCAGCGAAGGGACAGCACCGCTCCAGGCGCCCAAGGCAACGAGACTTCCCGTCTGTGCAGAGAGTCTGGGCATCCCACTGCCTTTCTGCAGGGCATCAGTGATGAGCGTGCTTCCCTGCGTGACTGTCTTCTGTGAAAAGTGCTTTATATCCCTCGGCTTTGAGCTCTCAAGGAGCCTGTGACAAAAAAAGAAAAAGGAAAAAAAAAGGAAAAAGAGAAAAAAAATTACATAGCGCTGCCCACATGTTTTTCASTCAGGCTCTGAAGGGTTTTGAAACGTAAGAATTTGTTCCATTGGTGTGGTGTAGATTGGGAAACTGAGGCATGGAGAGGGGAAAGGCTCAGTCCACATTTATTGATGGGGGTTCTCCTTCACCAGCATGAAATGCAAACTGAGCCCCAAGAGGGACTCGGTGATGAGAGCAGTGAGGGGTGCCCTGGCCTCCAGTCTGTGCTTCAACAGCCAAGAGCAGCCCTTGGACATTTTCAGCACTGAATTTTTCCCAGTTTAAATGACAAATGGGTTCCTTTGAAATGAGAAAATCATAGAATTACAGAAGAGTTTGGGTTGGAGAGGCCCTTAAAGCTCATCGAGTTCCAACCCCTTGCCATGGGCAGGGACAACCAAACATTTTGGGTTTGTGAGGTCCTGGGGCAGCCGTGCTCTCATGGACCACAGTCCCAGTGCCTTTAAAATTTGCTGCAAAATGCTTTTAATCACCTTTGGGAACGGTGAGATCATTGCAAYGATGACGTGTTGAGATCCCTACAGCCTGTGTGGTGGTTTTCTGGAACTGGCATCCTTCCTTAGGGCTTTTTTTGACTCATCCCAAGGAACTGTCTGGGATTTTTTTGTTCTTTGTTGGAGCATGAGCTTTGCCTCATCCTCGAGTGGTTGCACTTYGTAAGGGGCTGAGCAGCCACCCCTACCACAGGACCCAGTGTCTTGTGACCTCTGCCTTGAACCCTTTCCTTGGTAAAAAGTCCCTCTGTGAGYCCTCAGAGATGCTCTGAGGTCTTTGAACAGGAACTTTTTAGTTTGAAAACCCAAAACCCCAACAGCCACTTCATTTTAGACACCTGTAGCCCTCCAGCTCCAGCTGATGTCAACCTTGCCAAGGTCAGCTGCTTTCCAAGGTGATTCCTGGAGCCATGGAAGAAGCCAAATTTTTGCTGAAATATGATGTTCCCAGCTGTTCCTACCTCAAATCCTAATGTTTGTAGAAAACACTGATTTCTCAGAGCCTGGAGACCCGAGGGAGAGCAGTGACCAGGTAGAATCCCCATCCCACTGTGCTGCCTTTCAGCAGGTGGCTTTGACCTCCTCTGGACAGGAACCACCCCTGGACAGAAGTCATTTGCAGACTTTGTGACTTGCTTTTACTCCAGGCTTTGTTGCTGAGAGGGTTTTCCCCCCTAAAAAGGGTTTTTGAAATACTTCATGCAGGGAAACAGAAATCCAATCCCCAAAAGTCAAGTGGCTGAGATTGCCAGGCTTCTTTTGATTAGGGAAAAAGTCCCACTGAGCAAGCCTGGATTTGTACTTGTGACCTGAAAGGGAGACTTTCGTGCCTGATCTGAGTTTCCTTCCAGCTAAATCATCCATACACTGATCTGCTGGGGCTTTCCCACCCAGCCACTGGCAATAAATTGATGGGGTTTGACTGGCACTTGAATTTGTTATGTCCTTTTGACAGGACGAATGTGTGGCTCTAATGCAGGTAATAGGGGCCAGGTTTCCACTASAGGCATTTGCATGATCTATACCCACACACTTCCCCCTCCTCTGCTCTCCTGCAAGGGCCAGAGGGATAAATCTTAATCCTGGGTGAACCCTCGCAGCCAAATGAACGTAAATGTTTGTGAAATGAGGCTCCATGACCTCTGTGTTATTTCTCCTGGAGCTTGAAACGCACCATGAGGGAGGAAAGGTGAGGCTGGTGGAGGAGGTGTTTTATTCCCAGTAATGTTTTCCTGGGAAATGGTGAGGTTTTGCTGGACTGGTGATCACATGGAGATGGTTAATATTTATACACTTGTTGTTTTTTCTGAATGAGGAACTTGCCAGCAGCCCCCTGACGCTCATTCATGCCGAGCCTCACCGGGGAGTGTCCGGGCATTCTGCTGCTTGGTGACTTGAGTTTAGAGTTATAGGGATCAGAGGGATGAATTAGCAGTAAATCACAGCCTGGATGGCTTCGTCCTCAWCTCTGACAAGGTTTAAATTAAAAATATCTCGCTGGGATGGAGCACTCGTAAGTCAAGCGCTGGTGCTGTGTCAGTGTGGGATCGGTGGTGAGAGCTCAGAACCACGAGAACCCCACGAACTGATCCCCAGCAGAGCTGGGAAATCACCACTTCATTTCTCCTGTAAAATGTTCTTTCCTTCCTTTCCTTTTCACCTCTTTCCCCGCCCRAAGGGAGGATGGTCAGGCTGGCGAGTTGGGAGAAGCTTTGCGGATTCGCCGCACGCGCGTGTGGCCCTGTTTGACTCGGTTAGAGCATATTTGATTGTGAAAAGGGATTTATTTGTTTTTTGTGACAGGGGATTTGTCTATAATGTAGTGCTGGAAAGAAAACTCATTTAGAGACTAAGGAGGTGTATCCTGTTACAATTGCCTATTGATGGAATTGCAAGTGCTCGGTGTGTTACACAGCTTCATTTTACTTTAGGGAAACTTATCCTGGGCTGCCAAAGGGCGATGTGGATTTGATGGAGAGCTGTCCCACGGCCCTGAGTGTGTTCTTTGGCTTCTTCTTTCTCCATTTATCAAATGAGGGTGGTCTCCTAGAAGGTTGTCCTCTCAGCCATCACCTAATGGTTGTTTTGCTCTAATGAYCTTTAAAAATAATTCACTTTTTGTGAAAAATCCGAGGGGGGCTTGGTTGGGAACTTTCTCAGCAGCGTGTCCATGGATAATAGTCACTAATGGCCACTGTGCCACCTCTGGGCAGTGTCACCCTCCTCTGCTGGCCAGGAAGGGCTTTCTAAAGCTGAGGACAAAGCTCTGTCACCTCAGCCCTGCCAGGGACAAGAGGTGAGCTGGGAACGTGACCACACCAKTTGTGGTGCTAATCAAAGGCTGGATTTTTTTTTTAATGGACAAAAACTTCACCCAAACTCCATGCACGAATTAGTGTGGCTATGTGTGCATTAGAAAAAGTGAGTTTTGGGGCTGTGTTGGGAAGCTCCCTTTATTTGCCAGAGTTTTGGTGTAAATTTCTGGGTCTTGCTCAAAGCAGAGCAACACGGGGAGTTTTGTCAGCTGTTATCCTGAGACCTGTTAAGTGTTGGGGTGTTGGCATTTGCATGGATAGTTTTGGGAATTTCCTCTCTTTGATGGTGCCTCACCCTTTGCCCTCTCCCTTCACAGTGTCCTGGGGCCATCCCGTGTCAGAGCCTCCTTTCCTTCAGCCATCCTGGATCCCAGGACTGATGTAGGGGCTGCAATGACCTTTGTAACCAGTGTTTTTGGGATTTCATGTCCCCATCCCTCCTTGGATCCCAGGGCTGATTTGGGGGTTGCAATGACCTCAATACCTGGTGCTTTTAGGATTTCATTCCCCCATCTCTCCTTGGATCCCAGGACTGATTTGGAGGTTGCAATGACATCAGTACCTCGTGTTTTTGGGATTTAATACCCTCATCCCTCCTTGGATCCCAGGACTGATTTAGAGATTGCAATGATCTTGATACCCAGTGTTTTTGGGATTTCATGTCCCTATCCCTCCTTGGATCCCAGGACTGATTTRGGRRTTGCAATGACCTYWGTAMCYRGTGCTTTTAGGATTTCATKYCCCCATCYCTCCTTGGATCCCAGGACTGATTTAGGGGTTGCAATGACATCAATACCGAGTGCTTTTGGGATTTTATGCCCCCATCACCCTGACTGCACCYCTCCWGGTCATCCAGACAGCTTTCCCAGGGAGGCCACTGCTCAGGGACAACCTGGAAGGATGACTTCTTGCTTGAAGCCCCATCTCTGCCACCACTGAAGGCACCTCAGGGAGGGCAGTGCCTCCTCACCCTGAAGACAGCGGGATGAGCTCCGAGTTTCCCTCCTGTGCTGAGCTGCTATGGTGATGAGTTGCTATAGAAACAGAGTTAGCATTATTATTTATTATCRAAAGGTGCTTCTTTTCATCCCCTAAAAGCGGGGTAGTGCCCAGCAGACCCCAGTGCTGGGTGTGGGACACTGCCCACCCCATCCATGTGGGATGGGGGGGTTAAGATTCCCAGGAATCCAGGCTTTGGCCAYGCTGGAGGCAGGGAGCTGTGCTGTGCTGGCCCAGCGGGCTGGTCTGGTTAAACAAATCCCCCCAGCATGATCCCACCCTTCCTCTGTCAGATCCCTCCTTCAGAGGGGAATTTGGGTGAAGCATTTCACCATAATGAGCTTTGTTATTTCCAAATAACTGGTTCTGCAAACGTGTCACTGTTTGGAGTGAAGGTTGGTGTTAGGTTCTGTGAGAATATTCTGCTCATCCAGCACAAACACTKCATTCACAGCACCTCTAGGGCTTGCCTGGTCCATTCCTTCTCTTTTCTCTGCCCCTGCTGCTCCTCGCTGTTTGCTGTGTGTGCACACCCAGCCCTGGAGCAGGGGAGCTCCTCTGATGATCCCATCCCGGGGTTCTGCTCTGCTGAGTCCCCCTGGAGCTGGGCACACCTCCAGGGCTGCAGGAGGCCAAGCAGAGCAAACCCTGCCCGGGGAATCTCTCTGCCTTCCTCACCATCACTTTCCAGTGGTCATGGGTGGGATAAATCCTTCTTTGGAGGGTGTTGCTCCCTGGGAATGGGTGCAGGGGGTAGGGGCAGGTGTCCTCTGTGCTGAGCAATTCCCTGTCTGGGAGCTGTAGCCTGGATCCCTTTTATCCAGCACATCCTTCGGGTTTGGGAATGCTCAGGAGGGATGCAAAGGTATCTCCTGCCTGCAGCCACCGGGTTCACAGCTTCCCCTGGAAGCTGGAAGTGCTCTCCAGGAAACCTCCCTGCTGTCCTGCACACCCCGGCTGCCCTGAGGATGCTGCAGGGGCTGCAGAGGGGTGGCTTGGTGGGGCAGGAGGCTGAGAGGATGGAGGGATGTCCTGGGAGCAATAGGGCTGCTTTTCCTTCTCTGGATGGGACAGGGGAGGGCTTGGTTGTGTTTCCAGYAGGGATTAACTGAGCAGTTCTTTCTTGTTCCCTGGGAATTGCCTAGTGGGGAAAAAAAAAAATAGAAAAATGGGAGGAAAAAAAAGAAAACAACTTTTCCTGATGCAGAATGAACAATAGGGAGGTGAAGTTTCAGGGCTGGTTGGAGCAGTTGAAGGGGGTGGGGGTGGCTCWGCTCCTCCTCTCACACCCTGCACAGGCTCTGTGGGTACAGGGCAGGTGCTCCCCTGGGAGATGGGGTGGGGAGGGATGCAGGAATGGCTGGACCAGTGCAGGATGCTGGGTGTGGCGTGGGGAAATCTCTGCTGTGGCTGCTGGCAGAGGGAGCTCCCGAATCCCTCCAGGTCTCCACCCTCAGCAGGCTTTGAGGAAACAAAAGGAGGCTTTTTAAAGCACCCCCTCGGGCAGGAATAAAACACCTTCCCTCGCAGAGCCTGTCTCCTCGCTTGAAGTCGTTCCCTTTGGGCTTTGCTTTTTCCTTCTTGGAAGCTCTGCTCCCTGCAGGGAAGAGAAAAAAGCTCCTGGGGTGCAAGAGCTGGGCTGAGGGGGATGGGGAGCCTTCCTGGAAAGTGTGGGATGGGATGGGATGGAGGGATGAAGGGGTCCAGGCGTGAATGCTGACCCCTCTCTGTGCCCTACAGAGACCCCTGTAACCCTCAGGGTCGGGTCACATCCAGCCTGTCCCTGTGATGGTTGGGAGCATCCTGTGGGGTGGGAGATGCTCCTGCACCTCCTGCATGTGCCAACCCCTTCTCCTGGGGAGGTGAAGCCACCAGAGACCTCTCCCAAAGGAGGGGAGCTGGCTCTGGGAAAGAATTTGCTGTGTCCTGGCTGGGTCACTGTGTCCATGTGGGTCTGGAGGGTTTGGGTTTTGGCTCTGCCACCCCTTTTCCTCCACTCTGAGCTGCACCAGCTGCTTGGACATGTGATTTGGAGGGAAATCATCTATGTGGCAGTGTGGATTTGATGCTGATTTGTGATCTGTGGATCCCACCAGCCCTGAGACAATCCAGTCCCAGGTTTCTCCCCCAAATCCTGTTGAGGAGAGTCATTTCAGCCATTCTCTGGACTCAGAGCATCTTTGCATCCTCTGGCTTTCCCTTCCTGGCCTCCAAGGTCACTCCCAGGGATCAGGAGCTGCTCACCTGGGCCAGGCAAGGGCAGGAGTCACCCTGGACCTGCACCCTCTGCCTGGGTGAGGGATAAGAAGGGCAGTGAGGTGGGTGAGCCACAGGCAGCAGGAGCTGGGTGCTTAAACCAGCACCCCTCAGAGMCATCCAGGAGGGATTTTTTTTCCTCCTTTTTGATGGAGTTGCTGCCCTTGCCTGCCTCAGCAAGGCAAACAGCTCAAGGGGATGCCTCGGAATGAAAGTAGCAACTTTTAGGACAAATTCCTCTCTGCATAATCTCTCCAAGAAAGCAAGGAGAGGAAACGGCAAGCGGGCCTAATTAGGTAAGTATTCCCCATTAGGAAGGGGAAGGAGCTATCAAGTCGATTTCCATTTCCTCCTCATTTTACATGCCTGATTTTTCCGCCTCTCCAGGAGGCGGTGTGTGAAGTAGGTCTCTCCTTTGCTTGGATAATAATCAGAACACGATGCGCTCCCGAAGCTCTTCCCGGAGCTTTCCAAATCTGGACTGAGCTTAGGATTTTTAGCATTTTCAGAAACCTTTCCAGGAGCTTCCCCTCATCCATGAGAGCTGATAGGGACTTATTTCCTCCCTTCATATTAGGGAACCAAGGCACAGGTGGGCAGGAGGACTGGCATATTCCAGGTGTCTCTTGAGTGTTTTCCTCCCTGTCTCACCTGTTCTGAGACAATTTCTCATCTCCTGTGTCTCTTCCCAGTAAAAACCTGGGAAATGTGATTTGGATGAGCCCCTAAACCACTCCCTGGTCCACCCCTACCTAAGCCCAGCGTGTCCCCACATCCTCCTGGCCACGTTTTACCCAAAGTTGCTCTCCTGGCTGTGCTCTCTGCTGCCTCTTAGAACAACACATTGCAGCGTGGGCTGCAATTATGGAGCCATCAACGGGTTCTTGTGACACATTTTGGCGAGCTCGGGGATGCTTTGTGCACCAGCCTGCGAGGGAAGCACTCTCCTCCCCCCTTTTTCTGCCTCCCCCTGCTCCAGAGTCTGTAAGTGGTGTTATTAAAGGCTGTCGGGAACTGCTGTCATTGGCACAGTCAATGGCTGACACAAGGCAGCCCTCAGACTTTGACTCATCACACACACACACATACGCTTTGCAATGCATGAGCCACAAAAAAAAAAAAAAAAAAAAAAAAAAAAAAAAAAAAAAAAAAAAAAAAGCCAATTTCTCACAAGCATCACCCTTTCCCCAGCTGTTTGGGCCCTTTTCTGCATTCATTTCAGAGAAGAAGTCTTGATTGTCCTGCAGTGTAAGGAGGAGATTTGAGGATTTGAGTTGCATCGCGCCGCCTGCGCGTTCCCAGCTCTCTCATTATCTTGTGCTGGAAGTTGTGATCCCTTTTTCCCTAAATACAACTGCATGCATCCATAAAAATATATATATATCTGTGTGTATGTTTTATACATATACATAAAAATACACATTTATATGCACATTGCTGCACACAAATGCAAACTACACATGCTTCGGAAATGCCAATCTGTTCGCCCTGCACTTTTCACACATCACTGCCAATTTCCCCTCACAGTTCAGGAAAGGTTCTGCAGGTCCAGATTTTTGGAGAAGGAAGAGCAGCCTTGCTGCAGTAGCTGGAGTTAGGAGGGATTTAGGAAAAAAAAAAATTCCTTTTTTTCTTCCAGCATCCCTTGATCAGACGCTGGCGGGAGAGAGATGTTTTCCATGTAAGGAGGAGAGGGAAGAAAGAAAAGTGTTTGAGGTTTTCCTCCACTRCAGAACTGGGGATAAATAGAACAATCTTGGACAAACCTTTGTGTCTGGGAATGTGGCTCCAGTTGAGCTTTAAAGCATTTTGGAAGGTGCTGGTCCACGCTTTGCTGATAGCAAAAGGGTCTCTGAGGGGCTCTCAGGGGTAGGACCCTGCACCCATTCTCATCCTTCCCCATGGCCCAGCTGGACCCTGGCCACGAGCACTCGAGTGGGGTGGCCCAAGGAGCCTGGAGGAGATCCCAGGCAGATTGGAGCTCCCTGCCAATCTGCTCTCCCAGCCCTTGGGGAGGCGTCTCTGTGCCTGCTGCCACTTGGAGCCACGTTTCCCCCACTAACAGCCTCTCTGGCCACACAGGCTGCTTCCCTGCTCTGCTCCCCCTCCTGCTGGGTATTTCTGCGTGTGGGGAGCATCATTTTGAGGCTTTTCCATCCCTGGAAAAAGACTCAAAATKGAAAAGTGGCAGTGAGATGCCCAAAGCCTTTTCACTCAGAGATTTGCCTCTCAGTTTCACTTGCCTGTCGCCTTCTCTCCTTCCTCTCTTCTCCGTCTTTGAGAACAGAGGCAGCAGAATCAGCTTTATTTTATAATAAGCAGAAAGGTCTCTCCAGGTGCAGGTTTGTGCTCTCCTGCCTCTCCTGCACCKCTCCCTGCCAGTGGGTGACTTATTTCCCCACCCGTAATTAGCCTCTCCTGAGGTCTCACTGTCGCTGGGCTCGGGCAGGAGGTTTTACAGCCACTGCTTCTTCTCCAACACTGGAAAAAATAATCCYTTCCTCAGCTCAGGGAGCAGAGTTGAAACTGGCTGCTGCTGCTGCTGAGGCAGGGTGGCTGCAGGAGGGACCTGAAACACCCCTGATAAAATTGTAGGGTGGCAATGCTGGGGAGTGGTGGGGAAGGGGGATGGAGGATGGAGGATGTGTGTGTCAGGCTCCCCACGCACAGGAAGGAATCCAATATCTCAAATGCCATGCTGGACTCCTCTGGGACCGAGTTATTGGTGAGGAGGAAGCTGACCTTCTCCTGTGTTTATGAACTGAAGCTCTGGTTCACTTTGGGTTTGATTTTTTACCCCCCTCCTCCTGTTACAGAGCGCAATACTCCATTGCAAAGGAAATAACATTTTCTTCATTTTCTCTTCTGCTGTGATTTTTTTTTTTTTTAATGCTGCTCAAGGTGAACAGGATTTCTTCCCTTTGGCTTTCCATTTTTGTCCTTGGAAGTGGATGTTGCTCCCCACATTTTTTGGGGGACCATTAGCTCTGCTGGCGCCTAGGGATATTTCCGTGTTACAACTCCTGAGGGTGAACAAATTCTCCTGGAGCTGGGAAAACACATTATTATTGTAGGAGTCAGACCCCAGCAAGTTTGAGAATTTAAATTTTCTCCTCATTTCCCTTAGTGCCACACAGATCTGTCCTGGCTGCCTYATCCTCAGCCTTCYCTGGCACAGCTTTTGCTGCCAATCCTTTCCTGYGAGGGCTGGTCTTGAGCATCTCCAGAGCAGCAAATCCTTTACAGCCCCATTTCCTTCTCCTTCCTCTTCTACCTGTGAGGAGCAGATTTTTGGAAACTTGAGAGCTCTGTTTTCCCTGTGCAAAAGCCCCTTGGAGATATTTGAAGCCACTTTGCTGAAGTTCACAGGCGACTTTTAAAAACCTTGGCCACTGCATCCATGTGTGTATATATATATATAAATATATAAATATATAAATATATAAAATATCTGCTCTCTCTTCCCTCCTGTTTCCTTTCTCTGTCAGGAATCCAGCTGTGCAACATGTGGCACTTGTAGGGCTTGTAGGGCTTGGAAGGCAGGAAGATCAAGCAAACACAGAGCTTTCAGCGGGAAGAGATAAATTTCCAGAATAAATTCGAGCCACGTAGGCCCAGTCTGTTTTAGTTTTAAAGCCCTGCTGGTAGTGATGTGTGGGAGCTGCAGATATAAAACCAGAGAGAGAGGAGAAGAGTTTATTTGTATTATTTCTGGCACCTTGGTAGAAAAAAAAAAAAAGGAAAAAAAAAATCAAACCTCTGTTCTGAGTTCGTGGGGCTTGGCATAATGTTTGTCTGCACAGTTGAGCTCCACCTTTGTGGCTTGAAAGCAAAGGAAAAAAGGGAATTATCCACCCTGRCTGAGTGTTGTAACTGGAAGTGCCGGATTTGTGGGAGTGCGTGGGATGCAGGTGGCCACAGAGGAGAAATATTTGGTTATTAACAACCCCCTGGGTTGGGATGGCAATTTTACAGCTGTTTTATCTCTGTGCTCTGGAGCATGGCTGGGAGCTGAGGCAGAGGATGGGTCAGAGGATTCCCTCTTTTCTGGAGAAAAAAGATGGGTCTGGATATCCCTCTTTTCTGCAGAGGCAGAGGATGAATCTGGGGATTCCCTCTTTTCTGTAGAGCAGAGGATGGGTCAGGGGAATTCCCTCTTTTCTGGAGGCACAGGTTTAACTCTTGAGTCAAGGTTAAAATTCAGCCCAGCCTCCTGTCTCTGGCTGCCTCATGCCATTAAAATCTGACTGCAGCCAGCCCCAAGGTGTGTCCCAGGCACACAGGAGCCAATTCAGGGCTCTGTGTCCTCAGCCCCTCACCTGAGCCCCCTGGGAGGTGGAACACAAGGTGATGCTCTCCAGGAGCAGGGAGGATGCTCCTGCCTGATTTTTTTTTTGCAGGTTTTTTGCAGGTTTTTGCAGGTTTTTTTTCAGGTTTTTTATAGGTTTTTGCAGTTTTTTTGCGTGTTTTTACAGTTTTTTGCAGTTTTTTGCAGGTTTTTGCAGGTTTTTGCAGTTTTTTTGCAGTTTTTTTGCAGGTTTTGCAGGTTTTTGCAGTTTTTTGCAGTTTTTTGCAGTTTTTTTGCAGGTTTTTGCAGGGTTTTTGCAGGTTTTTGCAGTATTTGAGGCTTGTCTGATATTCAGAGTGCAGCTGTGGGGTGAGGGAAGGGAGCAGCAGGTTCTTTTTGGGGGAGGGGGAGGCAGTGGGAGCAGAGGGGACAGGTGAGGCTTAGGGGGATGGAGCACACATGGGTACAGCCCTCGTGGGTCCCACCCCTTCAGCATCTGCTTCTTGRTGTTTCTGCAGGTCCTAAAAGCTGTGTTATCAGTGCCTCTCATTTCCTATGAGCAGAATTTTATGAACAGAGGTGACCTCTGAACACCTCCCACGTTAAAAACACCTCTGGTCTCAGCCACAGGTGCCTTCAGCCTGGGTGAGCAGAGATGAACAAAGCAGATGGTGTTTGGACCTGGATTAAATCACAGTTTGGCCTGCAGCTGACTTTCTTCTGGGTAGCAAAACCCAGACCTGACACCTAAAGAATTAACTGCTTATTCTGAAACTTAATGAATAAACTGTTTATTCTGAAACCTAAAAATAAACTGTTTATTCCCAAAATCATCAAGTGTCCTCTGCAGAGTGCCCAGCTCACTCTGCCTCTGGGTCGCTGTCCCAGCACAGCAAATGCTGTCTGATGATGGATCTGCAATTAAAAAATCTGCAATCTGTGCAAACAGCTCAAACCATTGCATCACCCTACCCGTGGCTGCTCTGGGGTGATTTGTGGAGCTGTTGATGGCTCTGGGCATGATCTGTGAGAATGAAGGGTCAGCTCTGTGATGTGCAGGGCACCTGCAGCTTCCATCTGTGCCTGAGTGGACATGGGGAGGTATTTATGGAAGGGAAAGTGGAGATTGTGCTTTTTTTGAGGTGTGTTTTGCAGCCTGGCAGWGTTCCCCTGTTKGGGTTGRTGTTGGGGGAGCACAMCTTTCCCTAGCCCAGGTTGCTCATCAGGAGCAATTTCTCCTCCTGTGTTATCCCAAATGTTTTCTGATCCATCCCAGGAGCAGTGGAGAAGGCAAAACCTTTCCTTGTAGTATTTGTGCTCTCAGATTTTTGACTTGGTCAAATTTAGACAGATTTTTAGCCACGGCCACAAGGGAAGGAGCATCCCAATTTTTACTCCCTGCCACCTTTTCAGCGAGGCAGCAGGAAGAATATAACTGAGGTCAAAAAAAAAAAAAAAAAAAAAAAAAAAAAAAAAAAAAAAAAAAAAAAAAAAAAAAAAGAAAATGAGAAACTTGCAAAAAACTTTTCCCCTAATTTAGTTCTCAGCATTGCCCAAGTCATTCTGAATGCAACTTTCCACGTTGCTGGTAGCCTGAGGCAGACACCGAGCTCAGGAAATTGTCCCCTGAGTGGCTCAGGTCTGTCAAAGTAATGAGGACCTTAAAAGTGAGCYTTGGCACAGAACATGTCAGACAACCTGAGCCATAGGTGTTGCTGCTGCTGCTCACTGGAATTATGCATGCACACAGGAATTGCATAATTCTGGTGCAAAAATAAAGGTGTCTGTACAGGCTGGGGGTGTGTGTCTCCCTGCAAACACCCTCCTAATCTTCTTGTTAACAAACAGAGCGTGTGATTATCTCCTCAGCCATGTGAGCCCTGCTCTGCCTCCTGTCCTTTCCCTCTCAGGACTCTCTGGCATGATTTGGGATTATTTATCCTKCAGCAACAGCTCTAAGAATAACTTTCCATTGGCCTTTGGGTGTGTTGGCAGTAGCTGGGCTCGTGGTGACAAACTCACAGCAAATTAATAATAGTTTRTCCAGGTTTTTATTTCTGGAAGAAGAAAGGGTTGAGTTTTGCTGCTGATTCTCTGCTGAAAGTGCCTGTTGTGGTGTTCTGGTGTCACCTGGAAATTGGGACATCTCAGGACTGTGCTGGGACAGATGTCAGGCTGCTTTTTATTTTTCCTCTTCCCTTGAAATGCTCACAAAGCTGCAGCTTATCAGGRCTGCTGTCCCCGCTGCCTCATTACAGCTCTCAGCACCGAGAGCCCTTCCCCAGTGCTGCTGCTGGGCTGGAAATTGTGTCTCAGCTGGAAATCTCTGCTCTGGGAGGCGTGGGGTTCTCCATAAATCCTGTCCTTTGGATCAGGGGCAGCTCAGCTGCCCTTCAGCCTCCTCAAAACATCCAAGTCGAGTGGGGACAGGAGTTTTTCACCAAAATGCTCTCGGGGGAAGCCTCTGAAGAGRAYRTCTCTTGTTTGGTCTGATCTTGGGYGTTTCTTCTCAGGGAGCATCTCGCTCTGAACACAGCAGCTGCACTGAGCCCTGCTTCGTTCTGAACTTCACAAAAAGTGCTGTTGTGCCAGAATGGTTAAAAAAAATATAAACAATTGTAACGCAGTTTTTCTGCTATTTGTAAGGGCGAGCCAAGAAAAGCATGCAGGAGATTAGTGTTAGTTTAAAAAATGTCTGTTTGGTGCCGTGTTGTTTTATTTGTAAAGAAGAGCTCATGCTCTGTAGCAATCTCATATCTGCAGAAGATGCCTGGAATTCAGGGCTGACGACCTTTGGGGCAGAAATATGGRCTTTTTAGCCTTCTGACACCCCTTCAAGAGCCCTTTCCAAGCCCTTGGAGRTGGCAGGAATAGATTAATTCAGCTGACACGTGCAAGTTTTGAACTACCAGATTGGGACCTGATTGCCCTGGGTGCTAAAGAAGGATGGAAAAAGATTCACCTGACCTCATCTGACCTGCTTGAGGGCTGAAAGACAGGGAGCAGTTGGTGGAAGAGCTGTCACRAAGAAGGCAGAGTGCTAAAATGAACAGCACATGTCTGCCCAGGAGGTTCGTGGGAGCCTGAAAACCCACCCAGAAGCATTTAGGAGTTTGGTCAGAGTTAGGAAATGCAGAGAAAATGAAACAAGGAAGTGCCTAATAATTTCTTTTTCAGAAATTATTTATTTTCCAGTCACTATAAAAATTCCTGCTAATGCTTGCAGTAAATGCAGGTTTTTTTTTTAGGGTGGGGACAGCAAATGCCAGTCAGCAGAGCTGCTTCTCAGGGGTGGTGATGTGTGGGTTGGTCTGGAGCTCCAGCTGGGATTTGGGATGGTCCAGCCATCCCTGTTTCGTGGCACTGGCTCATCTGCTGCCTTCAGTGCTCCCATGAGAAGCTGAGGATGAAGAATTCGCTGCGTCAGACCTTTTCCCTGGCCCCATCCATAGCTGGTGGCTGCTGCTCCAAAAGGGGCTGGATACCTGCCACCAATGAAAGGAGGAAATTTTATGCTGAGTAAAGCATAAAGAAAGGCTCTGTTCTCGCCTCTGCTGCAAGCCCTGCATCGCTGAAGAGAAATTACCGCACCTCTGACTCTCCCTCCCTGCACTACAGCATTTTCTTTATGTTCCTGCTCCTGCTGCGTGTCCAGCCCGTTTCCTGCGAGGTTTGGGGGAGCTGCAGGATGGATGGCCCTTCCCTGGGGGATCCTGGCTGCCCAGGAGCTCACAGCTGTGCCCTGCATTAATCACACTGGTCTGGCCAGTATGAACTCTTCATTTGGGTGAAGTTCTCATTTGCTGTGAGCTAGCAAGGGTTGTTCACTGGTGGCTGGAGCCCATCTGGTTTGCCTGGTCCTGTGCAGCAATGATGATCTTTAAGGTCCCTTYCAACCCAAAACACTCTGGGATTCCCTGATCCCGGTGTCATTTCTGGTTTTCCCAGTCCTGTTGCTTTTACTTTTTTCCTTAGACCACTCTGCTCCAGCTGTTTTTTGAATACACAGCAAAATCTCAGATTTTGAAGGCTGGGGATTCTCTCCTGGCTTCTTTGCTTTCCCCACCTCCAAGTTTGAATCTCAGTGCTGCCACAACCAGTAGATCAAGGTCTAAAGGTTTTGTATTTTTTTCCTTGAAGTCCCATGTTTTATCTCAGGGAGATCTGGAGAATGAAGCAGCCAATGGTCACAAAATCCCTGTGAACGCAGAGTTACCCTCCCTGCCAGTCTCAGGAGGCAGCTGAAGTCCAGTGAAATTTGGCTCTCAGTGGACGTACAGTGCTAATTGCGAGGCTCCAACTTGAGAGAGAGGATTTGTGTCTCCCAGATCTTCCCAGGATTGCCAGGCAGGGGGAAACATCAACCTACTGGCACCCAGAACAAAATAAAATCTGCTGAGCAGCTTCAGCCAGGACGGAAACACAGTGGGAAAACCACAGTCACAGACTCTTCCTCACTGTCTTAGGGTTCCCACCTGACCCAGACCCAGAAAATTCAGATTTCATTTGTTTTTTGTCCAAGTCCCCAAAGCCTTGAAGGGAATGTGTGAGCATAATCTGAGCTTCTGAGGAAGGAAACGCCGCTTTCTTCAAGGTTGTGCTAAAATGTTCTGGAATGGATATCTGAGCTGGGGGGACCTGCTGGGATGAAACCCAGCTCATTTTCTTTTCAATATTCATCACTCCTTCRGGGGAAGAGGCTGTGTTTATTCCTCTTCGTGTCTAGAGATCRTCAGGATCTCCTTCCCAGTGATCTCTGTCCTGGTTTCCTCTGGAATAAAGTTCATATTCTTCTTTGTAGCTGGGCTGGTGTGTTCTGGATTTGGCGTGAGAATTGTGGTGATAACACAAATGATGGTTTTAGTCATTGCTAAGCAGTGTTAAACWAACTCYGGGACTTCTCAGCTTCTCATGTCCTGCTAGGAAAAAAGTTGGAGATGTACCAGGAATTGGGAGATGACACAACCAGGACAGCTAACCCAAACTGGCCAAAGGAATATTCCATCAAATTTTAAGGTTTTTGCCAACCTGGCACTGCCAACGCCATGAGAGCTGCACCTCAGTGAAACACAGCAGAGAAACTCTTTGTGCTGGGGGGAACAGAGTGCCAGGATGGCTTTGCTGGGGACAGGAATGAGACACTGAGACAGAAGACAACCTGAATTTGGGCAGTATTTCCCTTTTCTCAGTGCTCTGGAACTCTATGATCTCACACACACACACAAGGTGTGATCAACCAGATCAGGCACTGTTGTGACACGGTTTGCTTGAAATCAGTGACCTTGTGTGCTCTTTAACAGTTTGTCTGGGGGTTTACATTTCCCCAGTTACTCTGATAAGGACYGATTTTCATAGATTTATCCTCAGGATACTGGGAAATGCTGTCAGCTGTGCGGTGGAGGGTGTCACGTCATTGGAAGGTCGGTGTAAGAGACCGTACGGAAGTCCCTTGACTGTCTCACGATCATCGAGATGGACAGAGACTGAACACCCCAACAACCCCCAAGGGGGAGAAAAGGGGGACTTTTGCTCAAAGGAGTCCGAGGCAGATCAAGGTGGGATGTCTGCCAAGTGCCAGTGCCCAGGCTGCTGAGTACAACGTGTAAGCTACGGATGGTTGCACTGTTCCTGATGTGAAGGCGGAGAAGAACTGTACAACCCATGCTGCACACCTTACAAAACAATGTGCATTGTTTCCCCACCTCTTGGCCGTTTTTTCTGTGCTTCAAAACCCCTTGGCCTGCTGCTGTATGCTTTCAAAAAGACTATAAAGAGTCTCTCTGAAAAGACCCTGATGAGATCTCCCCAATGGACTTCAACAAATCCATGGAATCCGGAACCTCTAAGGACTCGTCTGAGCTGTTGGTAGCTCTAACCCCACTCTCCCTCTCTCTCTCTCTCACTTTCTCTCTTTTCTCTCTCTCACCTTCTTCTATCACGTAAATCCAATAAAATTGTTCATGATTTTGAATATATACTTGTTCCCCGTTTCTTTTGCATTCTGAGATTCAGATAACGAACCATCACGACTTCTTGAATTAAGCGGACCGTGACAGTCGGGTCCCTTCCAGCTCAGGATGTTCCATGATCCCATAAAACCCAACCTTGAGGACTCACATCCCCGTCTGCTCCAGAAAGGAGAGTTTAACTCCGGTCTCTGGATTTGTAGGTTATTTCCACGACCTCAAAACTCCATTCTTGTTTCTGYGACACTGAATATTTGTGTTGTTTCATTCGAGTCTCTGTGGTAAATTCCTGGAGGAGCTGAGAAATCATTACAAAYCTCTCTGCTCTCCCTTCCTAGCACAGAGGAGCACAGCTCTGACCTGCTTTTGCTGGTGGAAAACCAAGTTGGAAATGCAGGCAGAAACAACATCCATACASAGTTTTATCACATGGGAAGTGCTGGGGAAAAAAAAAAAGGAAGAAAGTCCCACTCATGGCATGTGTTAATCCCATCATTTAATACTCCTCTGGCTCAGGCACAGGTAACAAGGTGATGGGCAGCATCTGAGTGCCTGAGAGGAATAATCTGTGTGATGAGGGATGGCTGTGTTGTCCCTCTGTCRTTTAATTCCCTTGCAAACAAACCGCTCCTGAAATTAATCTCTTTATTTGGGACAAGCTGCAGCTTGTGCTGGGCTCTGCTCTTTGTGGTGAGCTCCAAAGAAAAGTTGCTGTCCTGTGGGGTGTCCCCAAAGTGAGACTTGGGGCAGGTTGTAAATTCAGGGGGAAAGGATTTAGCCAAAGTTAGAATCCGCTCTTTGTCGGGGGAGCTGCCGACAACGTCTCTGTGTGGGTTTTTCCTGCCACGTTGGCTCCCAAAGAAAAGCTTCTATCCACGGTAATCAGGGTTTATTAAAGGAAACCATGAGAAAAAAAATGTCTTTAGATGAGATTAAAGGGATTGTGTAGCTGTGCTTGGTGCTGAATTGCTCGGTGCTGGGCGCCTGCTCTGTCAGCATCTCTGCCTGGGCTCCCTCACCCCTGAACAGCAAAGGAAACACAGGAGCGTGCTGCTAATTAGCTGGGCTTCATTAACCACCCTGGCACTGCCCAGGAGGCCTGGGTGCTCCTGGCATCCTCTTAGCCAGGTGGGCARATCACCACATCCATCCACTGGCCACGGGACCTCACCAGACCCGCTGTCCATGGGGATGTGCTGCGTTTGCTGGGATTTCCTTTCCTCCCAGAGCTGTTTTTCACCTCATTTTCATTGTATTCAAAGMTTTAATGTGGATTTTTGCTCTGGTTTTCCACACCCAGGCTCTCCCGTGTGGCTCCTCTTCCTGCTGACCTTGCAGTGTCCCCAGTGCCACATGTGGCCATGGCAGGGGACATGGTGATGTGGCTCTGTCTAACACCTTTGGTGGCAGGAGGGCTGTGGGGGTGTGAGGGAAATGCTGTCATCTCACATATTCACCCAGCACCATGCTCCTTCCAGGAGCTGTCACTGGGGTGGGGTGGATTTGTCCCAGTCTCTGGTACAGGGACGTGACCATGGATTTTGTGGGATTGTCAATCAAACCCCAGGTCTCCCAGCTCTCCCTTTCCCCTCTCCCTGTACACTTCCTCCTCTCTCTCAATTGACAGATCAGTCCTTTGTGTCCTTTTATTCCTGATTTATTCCTACTTCCTCAGGCATAAAGCATCCTTGACTTTGTCCCCTTGGAAGCTGCTGCTGYATTTTGAGGATGTATTCATCATTCCCCAACTTTCCCATCTAATAATTGGAGTTAAAAAATGTTTGGAATGTTTCTTCCTCTTAGGCTCTTCCACAACCCAACTTTTCCTGTCCAGGGCCCCATCTGTTTACAAGGGATTTGCATGTTCTGGAGTTTTGGGATTGTGTCCTGGAGATCTCTGAGCAGAACTGAGCTGCCTCCTTTAACTCAAACCTTTGCTGGAAATGGTCAAAAACAGCCAAAAAACACCACACTGTGGGGCATCATCATCACTTGCTGCCCTCCAGGAGGGAGCCAAACTCTGGGAATTCAAATTTTGTGGGTGCTGACTCTGAGTCCTTCCTCTGACCATGGATGAAAGCCTGTCTGAAACAGCTGAATTTGCTGTGTGACCTTCCCAGGGACCTTGAAAGTGCTCTTGTGGCAGAAGCCACGTTGAGGAGTGATCTGGCCTCACACAGGAGCCCTGTCTGGTGGGTCCTGGAACCACTGCTGGCCACATCACCAGTGGAAAAGCCAATTTGGGTTTATTTTGGAAATACCCAGCCCAGAGCTTGAGCTCATCCCTTGCTGCCTGCTGGCTGTGGCCTTTTGTTTATTTGCTTTGTTTTTAGGATGTAATTATTCTCTTGCAGACTGTGCATGTCCGTGGCACTGCGTTTTTGTCCTCCCAGCTGCTGTGATTTCTGCAATCCTGACACAGGGAATAAAAAGCCATCCACACCCCCTTCTCCTCGGTGCATCCTCTGAGGGGTTGTACACACCCTGCTCTATTCTGCAGGCTAAACATCCTCGCCCCTGACCTCTGCTGTTATTTATTAATTAAGACAAATTGTAAATTACAGCCCTCAGAGGCTCCAGGACTGATTAGGGCTCTGGGATGGAGGGTACAGCACGAGCAGATGGGAGAGAAGAGAGGGCCAGCAGCAAACAGAGAGAAAATCCTGCTCCTAGGGCCTCTCAGACAGCTGCTGGGAGATGGCAAAACAGCCCCAGGCTCCTGCTCTCCCTGCTTTGTCCCAAAAGGCTGCTCCTGAGCATTCCTGGTGCTCTCAGGCTGCTGATGCTCTTTCCTCTGCAGGTGAACTTCTTCCCCCGTGAGGTTCGGTGTTTTGGAAAATGCCCTTGCTGGCTGCAAAAGCCTTCCTGGAGTTTCTCATTGGAGTCTCTGTGGTTTCCAGGTTAAATTTGCTGTCTTTGCCTGGAGGAATCACAGAATGGCTTGGGTTGGAAGGGTTCTAGGAAGGTTCTCCTCACCATTCCCTTCCTCTGTGAGTGACAGTCTGACCTCAAATGCGTTCTCATCTGCATGGGCTTTGAAGAGTTTTTGTCTGGAGTCTGTTTTTTCCCCATTTTGTGTTGGCTGTTTGTTTTAGTGGGCAGATTTCCTCCCGTTGTTGTAATGATGCTGATTTTTGGGCAGAGGGTTGTTCTCAGAGAGAGGAGCTGCTCAGAACCTCTTCAGTCTCTGGCTTTGCAGCAGTTCCCATTTCCCTGCCCTGCAGCTCTGCTGACTCTGCAGAGCAAAATATAGTAAAACACAGGGGTAAAATAGATTCCTTTTTAGTACTTGAAAGGAATAATTCCTTTCTAGATCTGCCTGGTTCCCCACCAAACCAGAGCCTGTCAGAAATCCGGATYGTAACTCATCAGTGACGGGAGCCGGTGTTCAGGGTCACCACACGACGTTTGTGAACACAGGACTCAAACAGGGACAGCTTCCCTCTTCTGCTGCTCTCTCAAGGATGGGCTCATTTGAAAGAGGAACGGTTGTGTGGGGAGAGCTCATCCCATCACCGCTCCATCCATCATAATAAAGGTTATTAAAAGCCTACGTGACCGGCCTGCCTGTCCCCGCGGAGCTGGCGAGGCAGTCCTGCAAACTCTGCACTATAAGCTGGGTTTTATTAAATATTTGCTTGACCAGAGAGGCAGAGCAGAACAGGGTAAACATGCCTAAAGTAAATGTGGGGTGACCTTTGTCCGTCATCCATCCGGCACCCGCGGCGGCTGCGGCAGGGAGGGCAGCGGGAGGTGAAGGTGATCCTACAACAGCCTGGAAATTCAGGCTGCTGAGAGAGAATTTTGAAATATTTGGGGTGGCATGAAAGTGGTGGCTGCTCTACAAGCCCAGACTTACCCTTTCCAYTCTCAGATGTAATCGCCCTATGGGTCAAAAGAATGTGGGATTTATTCTCCCTATTATTTTTGGGAGTAAATTTTTCAGTTCTGCCGGTGCTAGCAGAGCCTCACGGATTTGAAAAAGCTGCACATCCAGACCTGTGTCACTGTCACCTCTTCCTCCCTGTTGGGATCTGCAAACAAGGATTTTTTTCCTTCCCTCCTACTTGTGCGAGCCTGGCTGTCATCGCTGGTTACACCCCTGACTGCAGCAAAGTCACTCTGTGACAGAGGGGATGGGACACTGCAGGAGGGGAGCTGTGTTTGTCTGGCATCCTTTTTAAAATCGAGAACAGCTTTGTGAAGTTCTGTTCYGGATGATGAAGAGGGATGAAGGGCCTGAGCACCAGGTTTGTGTGGTCAGCACTCATTGAGGAGTTTGGATTGTGAAACCTGAGCTGGTAGGATTCCTCTCCCACAGGTTCTGTGGAGCCATAAATGCACAAAGCTGTTTTTGGTACAGAGGCACCCAAAAAAGCGAAGGAAAAGGGAGCAGATGGATGTGTTGAGTAGGAAGATGTGTTTCCATGGGGCTTGGTGATGTGCCTACCCAATGTTTGAACCCCACACTGCTCCCACCAGCCTGGTTAAACCCTCAGATATTTTAAGAGGCTGAATGGTGCAAGGAAAACCCTCTTCCCTCTCTTTGGGAAGGTACCAAGCTGGTCCTTGGATCATTAACTTTCCCACTTCATGGTCCTTTAGGCTTTATCACGGCTAATAGATAAGAAACCCCTTTCTCCWCAGWCACCTGAGATTCCCAGGGGAGCTGGATCTTTTTTTARAGATATTTTCTTGGCTGTGARGTGGCTGGRGARTGTGAGGTGGGTGGAGARTGGTCTGTGGTGAGAGCCCAGGGGCGGGAGGTCACCCACAGCTCCGTTTGCTCCACGTTGGCCATGAGCCCGCTGCAGATGTGCCTGTGACAGCTGGCACAGAACAACCCCCTTGGCCAGTATGAGGCAGCTTTGACCTGGAAGCCACCAAGATCCTGCTCAAACAGGGCCGTTCTGGACCGAGGTCTCCCTGGAAGGATTTTAAACCRGACCAGAGCTGGCTCCTTCCTGGCAAACTTCAAGGGCTGCAGGAGAGCTCAGCATCCATCTGGAGCCGTCCCTGTAGGCAGGTCCCTGACCTTCTCCAGGCTTCAGCCCCTCATCCAGAGGAGCAGGGTAATAATCCTCCTCCAGTTCTGGCGGCTCTGATAGCAAATACACAGCTGGGCTGAGGCAAACAGCAACGCTGGGGGATGTGTCCACCATCGCCCTTCTGCGCTTCCAGTCAGTGTTTGTGCTGCACCGTGGGGCACGGGTGTGTGTCATGGAGAAGAAAAGGGTGSTGGTTTATGACTCTGCTGTGTGATTTCTGCTTTTTCTCCCAGCATCTTTTCTGTCAGGAGGGCTCCCTTTGTGCTGGTTTTAAGTAGAGGGCTCAGCGCGGAGAAAGGGAGGATTAGCAATTAAATACGCTCTGATGATGGCATGGTTGTGAAGGAGGGAGGAGGAAGGAATACTCCATAGTAATGTACTTTTGTTTTCTTTTTTCTCTGCTTGTAGGACACAATCTGCCGGGGAATTGGTGTTTTGAAGAGTTTTACAGCTCCTAATCCTCGTTGCCTTGGGAATACAAACCTCTCTAATCATGTCACCGGCCATGTGGAAATGGACTTGCCTGGTTTCTCACCTCCTGCTGTCCACCACRGTGTCCCCTCTTGGCAGGCAGCAGCCACCCCATCCAAAGAGGCCATTCATCACCTTCACCGGAGAGCAGGCAGAGGGAAACTTCAACCACTTGGTGGTGGACGAAAGAACTGGGCACATTTACCTGGGGGCTGTCAACAGGATCTACAAACTCTCCAGTGACCTGAAGGTCCTGGTGACCCATGAGACTGGTCCTGACGATGATAACCCCAAGTGTTATCCTCCCAGGATAGTCCAAACCTGCAACGAACCCTTGACGCCCACCAACAACATAAACAAAATGCTCCTCATAGACTACAAGGAGAACCGGTTGATAGCCTGTGGGAGCCTCTACCAGGGCATCTGCAAGCTCCTGAGGCTGGATGACCTCTTCAAGCTCGGAGAGCCCTTCCACAAGAAGGAGCACTACCTCTCTGGGGTGAACGAGAGTGGCTCTGTTTTTGGAGTCATTGTTTCTTACAGCAACATGGATGACAAGCTGTTCATCGCCACGGCCGTGGAYGGCAAACCGGAGTATTTCCCCACCATTTCCAGCAGGAAGCTCACCAAGAACTCCGAGGCCGACGGGATGTTCGCGTACGTCTTTCACGACGAGTTTGTGGCCTCTATGATCAAGATCCCCTCGGACACCTTTACCATCATCCCCGACTTTGACATCTACTATATCTACGGCTTCAGCAGCGGGAACTTTGTCTACTTCCTGACCCTGCAGCCTGAGATGATCTCCCCACCCGGCTCCACCACCAAGGAGCAGGTTTACACCTCCAAGCTGGTCCGGTTGTGTAAGGAGGACACGGCCTTTAATTCCTAYGTGGAGGTGCCCATTGGCTGTGAGAAGAACGGGGTGGAATATCGATTGCTCCAGGCAGCCTACTTGTCCAAGGCTGGAGCCATCCTGGCCAGGTCTCTGGGGGTGGGCCCCGAGGATGATATCCTCTTCACAGTCTTCTCCAAGGGGCAGAAAAGGAAGATGAAGTCTTTGGATGAGTCTGCTCTTTGCATCTTTGTCCTGAAAAAGATCAACGACCGCATCAAGGACAGGCTTCAGTCCTGCTACAGGGGAGAGGGGACGTTAGATCTGGCCTGGCTCAAGGTCAAGGACATTCCCTGTAGCAGCGCGGTAAGTGAAGCCCCTGAGCACCCAACCTTAACCCCATCACGTATTCACAGGTCTTCAGATAATCACCCTTCCCAACCCATAAAGTGGAGACCAAGGCACTGAGACCGGCTTGTCCCAGTCTTGGCTCTGCCTCCAGCTCACCACACCACCCAGTTTAACCAGTTTAATCTCACCACACCACCCAATTTAACCAGTTCATGCCCCTCTTTGCTCATGGACAAGCTGATGAAGGAATCAGCAGAGATGCTGTTTGCTGATGAGCTAACCAAAGGGCTTTGGAATTTTTAGGAGGAATTTGCCTGTTTTATTTACTTCACTATCAGATCACAGAGGTGGAATCACTTAGGCCCAAGTGCGCTCTCGGCTCAAACCTAAACCAAAACAGGACCTAGAGATGACAGTGGCTTGTGCCATTTTCTGTGTGTGCCGGTGTAATTTTATCCCAGGATTTATTCAGTGAACTTTGTGAAGCTGAGGCTTCATTTCTTCCAGGGCTGAGAAGCACTGGTCATTAACCATCAAAGCCCCTCACTTTCTGCTCTCCAGCCAGCTCTGCACTGAGAAATTAAGGCCTGGCTGCAGATCAAGGATTAAACACTGCAAGATTTAAGGGCAGGAYTGGGGAAGAGGCTGGTCTGTCTGACCTACAAATGGTCTGAAGAAATTGCCTCGGTTTATTCCTCCGGCTGGGGTGTTGTGGCAGGGATGTGCTCAGGGCTGGCTTTGATAGCGGGCAYGGACACGGGCATTACAGCCAGCACCGCACCCAGGGCTGCCCAAGCCGCTCCCCGGGCTTTGATTCCCAGCCTTAATTAGCTCTTTCAAGTGAGAGGCGAGTTCAAGGCTGAGCAGAGGGAATAGGGAGAAGCGCCAGAGTGCTTTCCTGCCCCGCAATCTCCAGGCAGGCACTGCTCGGGGTATGGGATTGTTCCTTTGTGCTCAAGCCTGGTTTGCTGGGGGATTCCTGCTGCTGCTCCCTGGAGGGACAAGGACAGCCCAAGAGGAATGTGGATGGGAATTTCATAGCAGGGACACGGATTCTGCCTCACTCTGCCCTAATTCCCCTTTACACCCCTCAGTGTCCTTGTTTGACCTTGCCCTGCTCTCATCCTCCCACACCAAAGGGACGAGTCCTTGATTTTAGTCGGGATCTCTTCTGCCTCAACCCGCAAAGCTCCCTGTGGAGCGCTGCACTGGGAGAAAGGCTGTGCCCAAATCTGGCTTTGATTTTTTTGTTTAGCCGCAAGGCCTGTGCACATTCAAAGAGCTGCCTTTAGATTTAAGCTGGGAGCTTCCCACTGGAGTTTCTTTCCCGGGCTCTTAAGCCTCTCCATGCATTTGCATATTTGCTCTGCTTGTGCTCCGCGCTAACGTTTGCAGCGCTGGACCTCTCCAATTAGGAGGTTTGAAACCTCTCAGTCCTGGCTTCTGTGGCTTTAGACAGGAGCAAAAAAAGATCAACAGCTTACTTGTGTCCCGTGGGGTGAGTCCCAAGCCACGAAAACTGATGTCAGATTGGATTTGTAAGGACAGGACTGCAGAGGTTGGAGAGAGGAGAAGTGTTAGAGCATATTTAAGAGTGTACTTCCTCGCTGTGAATCAGAGATGCTGCAAAAGAATCTGGAAATCCTTGAACTAAAAGCAGGAAGCCTGAACAGTGTGAGTAGGCTGTCCTCTCTTTAAATGAGCCTGCTTAGAGCTGCTGGCAAGCCCTGCCTGAGATCAGCTGTGCTGCCCCAGGGAAGAGGTATTAGTGTCTTGGCTGCTGGAAGGGGCTGCCGAATCCAGCCGCTAAGCCTGGACAATATTTGCTGCTTGGTGAAGWATTTTGGAGCCTGGATGTGTCTGTGAGAGAGAGCCTGGTCCCCTCTCTGCTGATGTCCTGCCTGCCAGCCCTGCTGCCACTCAGCACATGTGTTCGAGGCAGCTYGAAAACCAATTACAGAGCCATCAGTGAGCCTTTCCCCGCTTTTGTGTGGATGTCAAATGTTTCTCTGCTGCTGCAAACAGAGGCTTAACCTGCCCACGGTCCAGGCTGGGACTGACCTTCAGCTTTGCTGCCCTGCTTTGGCAGCTGGAATCCTTTATGAGAACAGGTCTGGCTGATGTGCAGGGCACTGGGCAWYTCARAGTGACAGAGGAGAGATTTGGATTAGATGTTAGGAAGGAATTCTTTACACAGAGGGTAGTGAGACATTGGAACAGGTTGCYCAGAGAAGCTGTGGCTGCYCCTGGATCCCTGGAAGTRTCCAAGGCCGGTTTGGATGAGGCTTGAAGCACCCTGGSATAGTGGGAGGTGTCCCTGCCCATCGCAGGRRTGGCACTGTTTGATCTTTAAGATCCTTTTCAACCCAAGCCATTCTGTGATTCTTTGTGGTATTAACTGTAGGACTGAGGAGCTGAGTTCACTGCCCTTCTCTTGCCTCTTGGTGTGTGTTCAGGTCTGGCTTTTAGTAACAAATATTCTAATTTTTCCAGTATTTCTAGCAGAGCAACTGACTCAAAGGGCATCCACATGATAGGATATTTCTGCCCCTGCCTTGGTGTAATACTTGCTCAAAGCCATTCCAGGCAAGAAAAATCTCCTGGGGACCATTCCCAGCACACCTGCAACGTGCACACAAATAACTGCAGAGATGTGGGGGAATTACGAACTTTTTCCCCAGTAGCAGAGTATTTATCTTCTCTGGTCTGGTAACTTGGCTGCAGYTGGAGCTGGCAGAGCTGAGCTCAGGAAGGCAACTGGGCTGGACAAACTGTATCTCATGGTCAATATTCTATGGGAAATACTGGGTGCCCAGATATCCTGCAGGGCTGAATATCTTGGAATATTTCCCTGGTCTGGTTTGCAAAAATCAAAGCAAAGACAAAGGGAACTCTGTGTGAGGAGCCCGTGATTGTCCCGTGCCCGGTGCCTGTTGTAGGTGACAGCAGAATTCCTAGAGTGGGAAAGGTGAAACTCCAGAGATGAACAGAGAATCCTCAAYGCCCATTCCTCTCCCATCCCCGTGTTACAGCTGTCCTCCTATTCATCTTCAGCATAATTCAGGAAAAAATGATAGATTTTTATGTCTGGGCCGTTGATTTGCAAATTGGTGATGTTCACTCAGGTGATGAATGGTCTCAGGTAATTCCTCTCTGCAAAAGCAGGATAATAGCTGATATTTAAGCAGTACACTTGACCCCAGATGCTTAGAAATTCATATAATCAGAGAAAAATGAGACTGGGAAAAAAGGATTCTTACGAGGTCATCTGATTTGCCCTTCTGCCCTACTTATAACGCTTCTGACAGATGTTTGTCTCACCTGTTCTTAACCTCTGGCTGTGGAGATTCCTCTCTCTCTCCCTAAAATCTGTCCGTGCTGTTAGGAAGCTTTCCCTCATGTCAAATCTAAATCTCCTCTCTGGATACTGAAGCCATTCCTGCTTACCCAGTCAGAGGGCACCTTCAAACCCTTTGGCTCTCTGGACAKGCAGGGTGTTGGCAGGAGGCAGGGCTGCTCTGGAGGGGAAAAAACAGGCTTCCTAAAACAGAAAACCAGCTTTGTGGTGGGTAAAAAAGGCTGTGGTTTAAATGTCCTTCATAAACTTKGTAATTGAGCAGCTTGATCTAGCTGAGGCTGTCCCTGCCCATGGCAGGGGGTTGGACTAAATGAACTTTTAAGGTCCSTYCCAACCATTCTGTGGTTCTAYGGCGCTGCTGGGAAATGCTGGATTTCTTTAATAATAAATTAAAGAAAAATAGGCWGTTTGAGAGGAGGATGGAGATGCAAATGTGCCATTTCTGTACAGGAATCGATCATTGGGGGATCTGTTGATTGCCTTTGCTATGAAATAAGATAAATGKGTGCATTTTGAAGCTCAGTGAGAATTTCACTCCTGGGATACTCAGCAGATGAAACAGGGGAGCCTTTCCCTCTCCCTTGGGGCAGGTGGGTGAGACAAAATGCAGGGATGAAGATGAGGAGGCTGTTGGAGACTGACCCCAAAGCAGCCTGAGGGTGTCAGGGCTGTGGGGAAATGGAGAGGAGCAGGGATCAGAGAGGAGTAGGGATCAGAGAGGAGCAGGGATCTGACAGGAGCAGGGATCTGACAGGAGCAGGGATCCTGCTGGAACTTTGGCTGGGAATGAAGTCCCAGATGACCCTGGCTGCCACTTAGGAGCTGGGTGCACCCCAGGGCTGCTCTCCTGGGAGATCCTGGGCTGCTCCTCACCTGATCTTCCTCTCAGCCCCACAGAACTCCAGTCCCTGCCCTGAAAAAGTGCCACCTCCACTGCTGCAGCTTCTACCAGACACRCAGCACCAACATCTGTCCAAGACAATCAAAGTGTCAGCCTCCAACTCTCGCCTGGCTTCTGCCTTTTGCTGGTATTTTCTTTTCCTTCTGGCAGGAAATGGGGTTTGACTGTTTAAATTGCTGTATTCAGTCTCTTCCTGTTTTTCATGGCAGCGCTGTCACTTAGGGGAGAGCAGAAATGTTTTCCGAGCTGACTGGCCAACAAAAGCCCTTGTGTGAAGAGCTGGGCAATATTTTCCCAACACTTTGCTACCAGAAGTGGATGTTTGGGTCTCAAATCAYTGTCTGACGGGTGACTTGGCTGTAGAGGCTTCCTGTGCTCTGCTGGCTGTTGGTAACTCCCCAAAATCTCTTTGCATTTGCTGCTGGTGAGGTGTCTGAGAGTTTTGCACCAACTCCATGTGTTTGATCCTCAATGGGACACTGCTCTCCTGCTTTCCCAGTCCATCCCTGATGCCCACCAAGCCAGCACTGCTGCTGTCATGGGGTTTGGGTGGACTCAGGAGAGGGTTGTGGAGCTTGTCTTTCCATGGAAGGCACGTTTGGATGGGCACTGCCAGCTGGGCAGGGGCAGTTTCCTTTGGCAGCACAGGGATGGGCACTGTTTGCTCTTTGGGGGTGATCCATGGGCTCCTCCTGCTCCATTCCACCAGGCTGGGAAGGRCCAGTTTGAGCTCAGGTGGTGCCAAGGCTTCATGTCTGGTAGGGGACAGTTTGACTCCTGGGAAGGGAAGAAATGACCAAGATTTCTCAGCCTATTTCATATTCCTCTTCCTTCCAGGGCTTTTGGCCATTGCCACATCTCTGAGGCACTGAGATGGGGAGCAACAGGAGATTGTTTTACAGGAGGGGTGGCTAAGGCACAAGCCCCCACAATTTATAGCCCAGGGATTCCTAGATCTTAGTGCTGTGCCCGTCTGTTGCAGGAAGAGGGAATCTCTTCCCCTTTTCTGCATTTCTCTCAGGCATGGTGGACAGAGGAGTTATTTAGAAAGAGAGATATGGGCTGGAGCTGCTGGAAAGAAGGGATTTCAAGAGAAAAAATCACTTTACAAGCAAAAAAATCATGAATTGTCATCCCAATCTGTCATTTCTCCCATTTTCCTTTAAAAGGAAAAGCTGGGGATAAGGGAATGTTACCTTTTGCTCAGTCCTCGGGGAGAGGAATGTGTGGAAGAAGGTCCCTGCAATGCTGGCGCTTTGGCATTTTGTACACACATTCCCTGCCCATTTCTCCTGGCTGGACCCGTGAGTACGTGAGCCTGGTGCTTTCCCAGGGAGGTGGATCGATCACAGAGATTATGATTATTGGTTTAATCAGAATTCACAAACTCTCTATTTGCCAGCTGGGCCATCCTAAGTCCATCCCTGTATGTGTCAGTGCCACTTGCGATTGCACAATGGGAATTTTTGCTCATCCCAGCTGGACAGACCACGCACAAATTTTGTGTCCATGTCTACTCCAAATTATGGAATTCGGACAGCTGAGGTCAGTTCTTGGTCAATTTTTAACAGTACTCTCTTCCTCCTCTGAAAATGCAAATAAGAGCAGGAAAACCCTGGCAAAAATGACGAAGTTCAGTTTGGGAAGGGCAGTACCCTCAGGAATGCTGTAATTCCTCCCTGGGAATGCTCACTGGAGACGGGGAGAGGGAGCAAACAGGTTTCCTGCTGCCAGATCTGTGTTTGTGCACTCGGTCACATCAATTTGTGTTGGACAGAGCGCCGTGTGCAAGGGACCGGCTGAGCTCAGCCGCTCTGATAAGAGGTGACAAATATCCTCCTGCTGACACCGGGGGCTGCACAGGGCAGAGAATGGGCTGGGGAGGAAGACAGGCACAGRGAGGGTGTTGGCTTTGAGATTCTGCAGCTCTGTGGTTTGCAAACCTCCCCATTTCACCTTTCACCGCYGGCAGGGCTGAGCATCTTCTGCCCCGCAAAGCTGGGGTGAAAAACGCTTCCACAGGGAGAAATTCCACGTTATCTCCCACATGAGGCAGCTCAGGGAGCTCTCTSCAGGGACACAGCTGGTATTTCTCATGGAAGTGGCCAGAGCAGTCTAGGGCTGTGTTCAGTCTGGAGCCAAAGCTGAGTTCACATCTCCAGTGCTCCCAGCAGTGTCCTGGCCCCTCTGAACTGGGATTGGGAAAYCTTCCCCACTGCTTCCTTTGAGGTTCATCTTCTCTTTTCCCTGGGTGATGGTTCTCCCTCCCATGAGCCAGCTCTGCTTTCAGCCAGCAGGGATAAGGACAGTTCCCTGCCTCTGTAAAGCGCTCTGTGCTCCAGGCAGGGAAAAAAATGGCTTTGGATGCTCTGAGGGAGAGTGAAACAAAAACTCTTAATCCCCTACAYCAACAGAAGCTTGCACTTAAGGGCTGTAAACCAGGGCCTAATTGCATGGAGAGGATGATTGCATTTGAGGTATTAAGTAGGTTTCTCAGTATTAAACACCTGTCCTTGAAAGGATCCTGCCACATCAGTGGATGCAGAAATAATACTGGCAGTAATTAATTACCTTCTCATAACACCCCCACCCTGAAACCTGTCCTTCCCAAATCCTCATGGTCCTGGGGGAAAAAAACCCCAAACATTCATTGGAAACAACCTTCTCAAACCAATTTATTTCCTCCCAAAACATAAAGCAGGAGGAAWCCCTCTGCCTTTAAGTGGCTGGGCGCCAGATCTGCTCTCTCACGTCTGGGTGACCCCGCTCACACAAAATGTTCATTGAGGCCAGMGCAGGACCCAAGGCTGCAGAGTGGCTGTTGTGTCTGAGACATTCCAGGCACAGCTCCCTCCCCCACCACCCAGCCCATCTCTGCAGYAGTTGGCTCTGTGACAGCTCAGTGTCACCCCCGGGTCCTGCCGGGCCCCCCGAGCTCAGGTGAGCCGAGTTCCAGACTCCCCATCCCTCCCYGCATGGACGGTCAGATTTATTTCTGGGAACTGCTCTTTGCTGCTYCCCCTGCCAGCAAACCAAGCTGTTTTCTTCTGCGGTCGAGCCCTGCGGTCGCCTGTGGCTCAGCTTTGCATTTTTTGGAGGGCTCCACATGATCTCCTCGCATTCTCTTCCACGCCAGGAGATCTCGGGCAGCTTCGCGAACCTGACCTCGCGTTGCCTCGCCAGGAGGTCGCCTGGCAGGCCGAGGGGAATGCTTGTGCAAGAGAGGGTTTTTTTATTAAAAAGAATGAAAAAAAAAGAGGCAGAAAGCAAACCCCAGATGTCCTGGAAGAGCCAGAAGCAAAGTGACTCCAGCTCCCTTGGTGAGGCTGATGCTATTTAAAGCATCCGGAGAAGGGGAGGTTGTACAATGCCTGTTCTGTTGAGGAGGGGGTCGAGGGAATGCTGGATTCAGCTTTGCTCTCTGGGATAAATCCTGCACAGACCCTTCCTCCCTCGCCTGATGCCAGTGTGGCTGTCGGGGTGAAACACAGTGCAGGGTCTGTCTCAGATCTTGGAGGATCAGTGAAGATATTCACCCTCTGGGAGCGGATCTGCTGTGCATGTCTATTTATTTATATTCCAGGCAACCTATAATGTAAGACTTACTTATTTTTCCCTCCCTGAAATACGCACTTTATTTATCCAGATTGCACGGATGGGTCCCCATTGTACCAGGTAGGATWACACAGATATTGGAACACTGGATAGTGTGAAGATGGAAATTTAAAAAGCTGTTTTAGTCACAAAGAGATGCCTGAATCACATCTGACCATATTTCTGCCCCAGACACTCCCAGCCTGGCATATGCATGACTTTGCAGGTGTGGGATACAATTTTTGCACTAAGTTTGGTTTTGATTATTAGCACTGGGCCAATCTTTGGGTAACATGGCAATGATTTTGGGACAAAATTCAGTGTTTGCATGGACCTGATTGTGTAGATATATATCCAAGTTGATGATGGAGCTGGAGCCTCATCCCTCAAAGTGTTAAAGGCCAGTTTGGATGAGACTTTGAACAACCTGATCCAATGAAAATTGTCCCTGCCCATAGAATGGGACTGGTTGGTCTTTAAAGTCCCTTTTGACCCAAACCATCCCATGATTCTATATTCGGAGAAATACTTGACAGTAGGAAAGGCAAAACACCCAGCTAGAGATGGAACTAAATGGCAAAGACAGAGAGCCCTCTGCTCCCTCYATGCAGGACTGGGAGCTGGTGGAGCTGCTGGAACATGTGGGTGACATTAGATCGGGAGGGACAACATTGCAYTTCCCCTTTTCAATGTCATTACCCTGCCCTTGTCAGAGATCCAAAATATAATAGGATTTGTACAGCTGATTTATCCTGTAAACAAGCAATATTAGCCAGGCACGTATTTAAACACGGAGACAGAGTGGGAGAGTGCAGAAGGGAATAATAAAAAATCCACTCCTCCTAATGAGGGAATGACCCAGCACTCTTGGTTTGGGGATGACGGTCGGGATCCTGCGCCAGCAAACGCAGGGCTGTGATTGTGATCGTGTCCCTGCTTCCAGGGCTGGCTGCAGCCTTCCAGCTTCTACATCCTGCTCTCAGATTTGGGAGGAGTTGGAGCATCAGTAGATTCACACTGCTTGGTACAAACACTCAGAATTCCTCAAGCACCRAGATCCGTGCAGATAAGCAGCAGCAAGCGGGAGATTTTCCCTTTCAGCAGCGCTCRAGTGCTTTAGTTTGTTGTTTAAACTGATAACCAGGCTTCTTTAAATTCATCTTCTTTGAGATGATGGGACCAGACACATCTCGATTCTCCCTGATACAGATGCCAGCCCTGGATCATCTCAACTTTCATTTGTTGAGCAAGCCGAGCTCTCACCATTTCCCCATGCCCAGTGCACACATCTCACTCATTACAGCACTTAACTCAACTTTGCAGKACCGTGCTGAGGTTTAATTAATGCTTTTAAGAGGCTCAGGGCTCTCGGGGTGAAGGTGTTGCCTGCATGCAAAGCAGCCCCGTTGTTTCATTTCTGCAGCGCTGTTGGCGCTTTGGGTGGCACTTTGCAGCCCAAATGATGATTTTTTTTTTTCTGTGGAACAAAATAATAATTATAGCAATTGTGATTCCTGTGGAGAATGGCAAAGGGAGGCAGCTGGACTTTATCTGACCTGATACTGGGGTGCACTCAATGGGAACGAGAGGGCTGATCAGGKAAATGTGACATCCTTTAGGGTAAAATGCAGCACTTTTTCTCAAAGGTGTCTTTTTGCTTACACAAAACACCCTTTTCACCTAACATTTCCTCTCTCTGGGACTCTCTCTCCRTCTCAGAGACTATCAGCGCTGCTGTGTTTCAGGTGTGTAACAGAGCTTTGCTGCTGGAATAAGTTCTTACAGAAGAGCTCGAGCAGCTTAYTTGATCAATACTTCCCTTTTGAAAAATCCCTAAATGCTTATTTACCCAACAGCCCATGGCAGTTTCAAAGGCAGAGTCTSCACACTCRATAATCTCTTTTTTTTTKKKKKGGGGGGKGTGYGAAAATTTTTAAGTGRATTTTTCAAAGCCCTGATCTGAGAGCCACAGAGATTATATTCCTCTGTTCATCCRTCAGTGCCTCATCCATATGATCCCCTGAGCCAGAAAAGGGAAGTTTTTGGGACCACAGAAGAGCTCTGCTTCTTCCTTTTAGATCTTTTACTGCCATTCAGGTCACAACCATCCTTCTGGTTTGTAGGGATGAACCTCGGTGACCACACATTTCCTTCTGATCACAGAATCAGAATAATTTGGGTTGGAAAGGAYCTTAAAACCCATCCAGTTCCACCCYMCTGCCATGGACAGGGGCACCTCCTCCTAGACCAGGTTRTTCAGATCCCCATAACAGCTCAATTCTGCTTCCAGAGCAGTCCCAGGCAATGTGCCCAGCWAAAGTGGGAGCCAGAGATGGAGAACAAGCAAAAAAAAAAAAAAAATTTGGAAAATCTTTGCATCGCCATGGCCGGGAGAGGGTGAGCAGATGCTGAAAGGTGGGCTCTGCATCTTCAAAGTCTGAAGCATGAAGTCAATAAAGCAAACTTAGTGCCAGAATTGCTTAAATTCTGTAATATTGGGGTCTAGAAAATGTGTAGGGGTTCGCTAATGGATGTACCTTGAGCACATCTTTGGGCACTGTAATCACTCAGAAAGCCACAGCTCAGAGGATGATAAATTTATAGCACAATTCCTTTTATCCACAATTACTGATAATCACCCAGCTCTCCCGAGCAAAAGGCCTGAAGACTGAAGGGACCTGTTGCTCTCTGTGAGAAAGACAGCCTCCTCTTCAGGAAATTGCAAATTTTACGACGTGGAGGAACACGGTGTAGACTGTTGTGAAGCCTTACACTCACAGCAGAGCAGGAACATAAATGCAGACATAAAAATCTGTACTCCATTAAGATTCTGCAGYGCTCTGGAAACTTGACACCAGTCCTTGAACCGATGCTTAAACTGCAGACCCAAAAACCAAATGCCTGTCCCATTTCTAGTCGATTTGAGTAACTTTTCCTCCCTTGTTCTGGCATTCCTGAGTGGTGTCTGAATGCAAGCCTCTCAGCACAGTGGGTGCAATTTCCCTGTAATTGGTAAAGTTACTGTGACTGCACTGTCATTTGTATATGGTGACATGTAATTGCTCAGTGACCGCTGCTGTGGGTGCACCAGTGAAAAGCAGTGTGCAATTATAATGTATTTCCAAATGCTGGCTCTTTGTCCAGCTTCTGTTATATCACAGAGCACCCTGGGGAAACGGGACTGGCTATTTTTGGGTGTCATTAGGCTGTGGACTGACTGCTGAAGAAGGGGTTGGTAGGTGGTCTGTGCTRTCTTTGGTCGCTGCCCATCTCTTTGTCCACAAAATTTGGAGCTGCAGATGACAAAGATCTGCAGCTGGGCAAACCTGTGRCCTTTTCCTGACCCTCTGTCGGGAATGTGTGGGGTGGGGAGGGCAGTGACCGGTGTGAAATTATGGGAATGATGTGGCAGGAGGGGARAGCCAAAGGGGCCGTGCCCACTCTGCACTGGGATTGCACGGCTGGGCACAGSAGCAGGGTGAGATGTGATGGTTCTGCTGAAGTTCTGGGGGGATAAAAGGCAGGKGAACCAAAATCCACTGATTTCACAGAAGGCWGCGTGGCCAGAAGCAGAGATACTCCAGGAAGTCAGAGGGAGAGTCAGCCCAGCTTTGGGAATGCCAAGTACTAATGGCATGGTCACAGCAAAATCCTCATAAACAGGAGTTCCCCCAGTGCTGAAACCGTGCTCAAACCACCAAGAGAATGTGCCAGGCAGACAGGAGAAGAACAAAACTTGGGAARCACAWYCTGCTGCTGTCAGAATTTAAAGACCTGTGGTTTGTGGGGAGATGGTTTCCATTATTTCCAGCCCCACKCTGTGGGGATTTATGGCTCACCCCTGTACCAGGTGATCTAGACCCTAAATTTCCTAGTTAGTGTCTCTTCAGACAAAATGATGTTCCTACTGAGGGGTTTTTCTGTTTTAAAAATCTGGATTTTTAAATATCCCATTGATACGGATGGGATATTTGCCCACCTTCACCCTCACTCAGTCCTTGCAGGCAGGAAGGAAAGGAGATCATGCAGTCAGGTGATGGAAAAGACCTTGGATATCTCCTTGCAAAGACTCAGCCGCCTGTTCCTGTTGATTTCTTATTGCTGCTGGCTCCCTGGCCCTGYTGGCAGCACAGACATCCATTAATGTGTGTTCCCTCCATCCCTGGCTGCAGCCAAGCCCGAGATAACAGCAGAGAGGAGCCAAGTACCTGCCACCATGGGAAGACAGGGCTGTTAGGTATTAGCTGTAAATCAAAGGCAAAACTTGGCCATCGGGACAGCCTTTATATCCCCGGTGAGTCTGTGGAATTGCTTTGGAGCCCGCTGAGATATCTGGAAAAAAAAAAAAAAAAGGCTCCGGTGCTTTGATTGGGGAGGAAGATTCCGCAAGGAGACTTTGAGGGGTGRCTAATCCCTTATCGAGGCTGCTCCCCAAATGTGGATTAGGCTGTGTTTGATTATCAGGGGCTGTTTCAGAGGCAAATAGTGAAAGCAGATGTTTAAGGGACAATTGGTGTATGATGAGTGCTGTTCTCACTGCTCCCCTGGTATTTGGTGCTTCTGCTACTCCTGAAATGCCAACGCTCTCTCCTGCTGGGGAATCGGATGAGGACAGGGGAGGAGGTGATGTAACCAAATCTCTAACCCTTCTGCTGAATTTGGGGGTTTTGGGGGCTCAGCGAATCCCTCCGGGACTGAGCCAGCACCAGCCTTGTAAACCCATCCTCTCCAGGAGGCCTTGGATGTGTTAATTGTTTATTTGATAGGCTTAATCCTGGAGGAGGCTTGCCAGAATCCTCCTGCTCTTTTGCACATCCTTCTCGTGTCAGCGGTGAATGTGACACTTGGCCACGGTGTCACTGCTGCAGGTGAAAGGCTGGTTGGTGACACAGGGAGTGGTGGCAGGAGCAGAACAGAGACAGCTGGTGCCCCCTGTGCATCAGCCCAAGGTGGAGAAGCAGCTGGTGGCACTGGAGAGGGCATTGATACCCTGGGAGCTGCCAGGTGAAGATATTTTGGATGTGCAGAGAACCTTGCAAACTCTGGCTTCTCAGTTTCCCTGGGGCAGAGGGGTGGTGAGAAACATTCCCTCATCTGCAAGTGGGAATTTGGGGTGGGATGATGAAGTGATGGAGTCCAGTCCAGCATTCCAACTGCAGGGCCCCRTTTCCTTCCAAAGGTTCCTGCCTGACTTGCTGGGTTGGATTTTAACTGCTCAGGCTGTGAGAATTGCTGRTATTCCTCCCATCTCCTCAGACCTTCCCTCTGTCTCTCCCCAACCACCCCAGCCGGTGTGGCAGCAGCTTTAGAAGTGAATTCGTGCCCTCACCTCCTCTTTCATTCTGGAAAGTCGTTAACATGAAATTGCCAGGCAGAGAAGCTCCAGAGAGTTTAACGTGGCTACTTTATATTGCTGCTACGAGTGTCTGGAATTGAAAATAAACCTGTGCTTGCAACTCCTGACCCTTTCATCATAAATCCAAACTTCCTTACGCGTCTCTCTTTGCTGCAGAAGATGACTGTATTTCTGTCTCTACAAAGGCCYGTGTGCAGCTGAGAGCCACAGCTGTGCAGAAGCCGGGTGGTGTTTATTTGTAGGGTTTTGCTTGCTGGCGTTTTTTTGGCAGATGATCCCCAGAGGAAATAACCCAAATAATGTTAAATGAAAATAGTTTTCGTGTGGCGTGTGGCTTGCTGGCCTGGCTCCTGTTCCTGGGGGAGGGTTTGTCCACATGGCAAACCRCAGCTCTGTGATTGCTTCTCTGGCACCCACCCAGCAGCACGTGAGTGGACTCAGAATTCTRCAGCAGTTTTTGAAAGTGACCTTAAAGATCATCCAATGCCATGGGCAGGGATACTTTCCACCATCCCAGGGTGCTCCAAGCTCTGTCCAGCCTGGCCTTGGACACTTCCAGGGATCCAGGGGCAGCCACAGCTTCTCTGAGCAATCTGTGCCAAAGCCTCCCCACCCTCATCATAAACAATTTCTTTTTTAAATCTACTCTGACTCTATTTTCTTTAAAAAAATCTGTCCCCCTATTTCTCTGTAAGTCCTTCTTACAAGGGTGTGTCCTTCTAAAAATATCATCATGTAAATAAGGTCAAACATAGAAGCATAAAGTTAATTTTGTGTCTGTGTGGGATATCAGCCYGTTAAGGGTAGGTCTGAGTTCAGCTGGAGCCCAATTAGATGGGAGGAACCACCTTGTGGCAATTAGATTAATTAAATCTCAACAGGTTGTAAACGAACCACAGGTGTTTGTGGTTAATCTGTGATTTTTTTTGGGGTTATATCCTCCCAGGCTCCTGCCTGGAAGGTTCTGGATGGTGTGGGAGGGCTGATTGTGTGGGTTYTGTCTGCTCTCAAGTGCTTCAGCTGGAGTGGCTGTTTTGGCTGTGCTCCTCTCCTGAGRATGTCTCCGACTGTGCCAGCTCTGCTGGATTTGTCTCATTTCGCTCATTGTCAGAGTCATTTCCTCGTGTTTGGGATGGAATTTTGTACTCCGGACCTTGGGTAAGATATTGCTCGTTCTGTTAAGCTTTTTACCCTCTCGGTGGTGGAGAAAACTCTCTTGTTTTCCTTAAAAACTTTCCTCCCTTACTTGCTGCTTTCAGCCTGGAGTGTTTTTTCTCAGCTCATCAGGCTGTTGGAGTGAGCTTTTAGGCAGTTTGATTGTACCCTTGAAACACAAATCGTGCTAATCTAAAAATTTAAGAGTTTCTGGTCAAACTGGGCCTGGCTTGAAGACCTAGATTTTTCTCAGAGTTTATATTCATAATGCAAATAATGAGAGGGGAATATCTTTATAGAGTCTGACTGAGAGATATAAGAAAGAAAGGGAATATAGGGTAATTCTGGTTGGAAGGACATCAGAGGGCATATAGTTTGGCTGAGGGGATCCTCTGAAATCCTTTTTTTAACAGCTGGCTCTGTTGGAAGGTGCATTCCCAGTTTGGTTGGGTGGCTCCTTCTCTTCCCCACCTCCTTTTCTCTTCTGATTATGGATTTCCACMGCCCAGAGCTGGTTTGCCGATTTATCTCGGACTTTTTTGCTGGCGTTTTGGACCAGCAGCATCCTGCCTTCTGCTGGTGAAAGCTGCTGATCTGCTCCCTAATTGCTCTTTGAGCCGGAGTTTTAGCTCTGCTAAAAAGGGCAGTCCACCAACACTAATGACTCCTGCAGGCCGGAGCTCAGGCGAGCTGATCCCTGCTAATGGCTCTTCGAATTCCTCCTAGGTTTTATGTATTTATAAACACATTTAGGACACATTATTCTTCCATTCAGCAGAACCATCTGTAATTATTGCCCGTAATTGCTGGGTGAGGATAAAATGAACCAACCATCGGGGGCTTTTACTGCTGGYGAACTCAAGCAGGGAGCATCACTTTTTTTAGCTTTGTTTCCAGGAAACTGTGAGTTCAGACAAAGAAAATCATCATGGCCCTTTATTACTGATGTAGCAAAACTAGGCAACCTTCCTGTACTCTTAATTATTGCTTTTCTAGGCCTTAGTCCAGCAAAACATTTTAAGTGGATGCTTAACTTGAAATCTGCGAATGGCCCCGGAGAAGTTAATGAAGTCCAACTGCTTTGGCAGTTGTGTGCTGGGATATTTGGAGTTTTATTTGGCTTATTCTGATGAGATCTGTGACCTGTATTGGCTTCACCTGCTTTGATGGTGCCTGAAGGTTGGAGAGCTGCCTGTGCCATGTCCCTGCTGTGGTTCTAGAACTCCCTGAAGCCCAAAGAAACACTCTCGGGGATAACTGGGCACTGCATTAATTGATGTGAAAGGATCCCTGTGGAGCCTCTGTCTGAGGAAAATCCTGTTGAGTTCAAAAAAAAGGCAGAGCATCAATGAATAGGGTTTTTTCTCTGCTTGTTGGGAGTTTTTGGGTTTCTCCAGTAAAGGCTGGATAACCCCTGTAGTAGCTGTGAAAGCTTCCCCCCTCCAAAGAACTTCAGGGAATTACAGAATGGTTTGGGTTGGAAAAGACCTTAAAGAGCATTGATAGAAAAGATGGGTGCTGATGTCTCTACAAACAACTCGATGGATGAGGGGTCTTTAGAAGAAATGGGTGATAATGTTTTTGAAATGAGTGATAATGTTTTTGAAATGGGCCTTTACCTACCTCAAGCCACCCACACGTTTGTTAGAAAACCCTGAAAGTTTGACTGCAGTTTGAAATCCTGAATTTTAAGGTAATGGACTAAAGGGTCTGGGTAAAGTCTGCAGGTCCCGGGTAGTTTGAACTTTGGGGTAAAATGGCATTTTCAAGAGGGGAATAAGGGGTAGGTGGTGCGGGAAGGCTGCATCTTCCTCGTACATCAGCAATGGGGGAAGGAAGAGGGCAACATGCTGATGGGAATTTAGACAAAAAGGAGGCTGCCACCTCTGAAACCTCGAGAGAGAAACCCCCACGGGGTTATGTCTCTGTGGACTCTCTCCCTTTTTTTGAATAAAGTTGCAGGACTCTTCTGTCTCCTTTATGGACACAGGGTTTTCATTTTGGGTTTTCCTCATAACATCCAGTGCCATCCCTGCCATGGCAGGGACACTTTTCACTATCCCAGGGTGCTCCAAGCACCATCCAACCTGACCTGGAACACYTCCAGGGATCCAGGGGCAGCCACAGCTGTGCCAGGGCCTCCCCACCCTCACAGGGAGAAATTTCTCCCCATCTAACCCTGCTCTCTGGCAGTGGGAAGCAATTCCCCTCTTGTCCTGTCCCCCCATTCCTTGTCCCAAGTCCCTCTCCAGCTTTCTTGGAGCCTCTTTAGGCACTGGAAAGGGCTTTTAGTTTATGATGTTTAATTCTTACCATGGTCCCTACTGCAGATTTGGCCTGGGCTGACTATGCCTCTTGCACACAATGCCTGGACRCTCCTTGGAGGATGGTAATTTCCAWGATAYAGCATGAACAATCCTGCTGATCTTRGAATAGGAAAGGAGTGGTTATTTAGGTTTCACAAATGTGATCCTTAGTGTTGGACCCTGTAGGCAGGTCAGGGTTGATTTTATTTTCCAGGGCAGATTCATCTCTGTGGTTTTTATTCTTGATCTATAGGAATGATGTGAATACTTTTTTCTTTTTTTTTAAATGGAATTAGGTATGTTTAAGACATTTTCAGCAGATTTTCATTTGATTGGTGAGTCTTGACTGGCAAAACTGACTGGTAAAGCAGTAGGAAAAAGGCTTAATGTAATGTATCCTGCTGGGCTGTCATTCAAAAGAACCAACTTTCCAGTTCTCYTTCTGGCTGGAATTCATCACGCAAACTTTGGACAACTATTTTTTTTTTTCCACTCTCTCTCCAGCCTTCCCTGATTTTTGTCAGCCTGCATAAATTACAGGCAYGTTATGCAATGGATGGATACGTCCCAAATGGCGAAAAAATCGGTGACTTCAGCTGATTACACCCTTTTTCTTTCTCTCTTTGCAGCTGTTAACGATTGATGACAATTTCTGTGGCCTGGATATGAATGCCCCATTGGGAGTATCATCTATGGTGCGAGGGCTCCCCATTTTCACCGAGGATGGGGACAGGATGACCTCAGTGATTGCCTATGTCTACAAGAACCACTCCCTGGCTTTTGTGGGCACCAAGAGTGGCAAGCTCAAGAAGGTAAGGCCTACGTGGTCCTCTAATTCTGTTTTTCATATTTTTATGGAGATTTAAGTGTTGCATTGAGCGTGAGCAMAGTCCTCGTCTGAAGGTGCTCCCATTTTGAGGATAAAAAATGGTTTGGTTGGCAAAAAAAAACCCAGTGTTTCGCCCTCAGGGGATAGAGATGATCTGAGGAAGGATAAAATCCTTCTTCCAAATGGTTATTCATCAGGAAATTAATGCTTCAGAAGTCAARCCGCAGCCCCAGTCGCAGATGGACGTGATGTAATTTGCATCCAACAGAATTTTCTGTGTTCAGACCATCTCTAATTGAGTCGTTGATCACAGGGTGTCTGTGCAAGCTGGAGAAAAACTGATTGGGGCTGAAGTTTAGGGAACAGGATTGAGGCTCTGGAGATCTTTCTTCAGAGCTGTGTGACCGGGCTGTGATTTCACCACGAGCCCAGCACGGGATTAGCGGCTGCTCTGCTGATGTCAGGCTGGGGGTTTGTGCTGAAGGAAGAGCGTTTGCAWCAAAAGAAAGCTGTGTCCTGAGCCACGAGAAGCTTTATGTTCATGGCTGATGTCACATGAGTACAACAGAGAGTGTGTTTGTGTTCCTGTTTGGATATTTTCACTGGAAATGTGCTATTTGAATGGYTGGAGTTTGCCTTGTGGAGCACTCAGAGGGGCTGGAGAGGTGGAATCATCCACCTGTGGCTTTCCCAGGGAAAGGGRAGGCATTGGAAGTGACCTTCTTATGATAATGATGAACACTGCCTCCATTTCAACCCCTCTGACAATGTTTGCTTGAAAGCTCAGCCCAGGGATGTTGTAAAATATTGGATGTGCAAAGAGATGGTGGCTTTGCTTTTTGCAAATGGAGATGGGGAGAAGCTGGGAAGGGAGGTTGGGCAGAGCCTTGGGATGTTTTAGGATGTCCTTTCCTCTTTAAATCCCTTTTGCAAGCAAAGACTTCCAAGCTGGGGCAAGGAAGGTGCTGTGGAAAGGTGCTCTGTTGTGGTTTGTGGAGTTGTTTGTTCATGGATGCTGAAGGAAAGTCTGAAATCTTTTTTTTTTGGTTTTTTTTTTTTTCCCCTCTACCTCTTTCTTCACTCGAAAAGGAAATGTGGGCTGTAAATTCAGATGGCATTTCCCCTGTTCAGAGGAAGGGCTGCAAGGGCAATGGGATTCTGCCCACTGGCAAATGTCTCTGGCTTTGTTCAAAACAGAGGAAATGCTGCTCATGCTTTTAAAAAGAAAATATGGTGGTTTTTTTTTTTATTATTCAAGCATGTGGTAAAAGAGCCAAATGCTTTTTTTAAATGGTCATGATAAAAATAATCTCCTCCCCTGCCTAATTAGGTTTTGCTTCCCTGTCATGTGTGATATCACAATAAAGTGTTCAGTTYTCCAGTCAGTCTCTTGGAGGGAGGGAAATGGGATAGTTGAGATTTCAGTGGTAAAATTCAAAATACCTAAACTCTTAATGAGTGTTCTCCTGTGCTCACAAGCTTTTGGTTGGGTTTTTTTTCTTGGCTTCAGAAGAAGAAAACTCAGCCACAGTTCTGTTTTTGCCTTTGCAGTCACATTGCAGAATTCAAGATCTGACTCCTTTTTTAATAGGGGGAAAGTAGGAGAGAAAGTTTTCTGTGCTTCATGGAGTGTGGTAGGGAGCAGGGACAGCCTTATAGGGTAAAGAATGAGGAGAGCTGAAGTGRCTGATGTAATTTGAGAAAGGGAATAAAATGAAGCTTTTTCCTAATGTGCTGAATATTCTGCTTGTGGTAGCTCCCACATTGGGTGAGTTGGAGCAGAGCTGGAGCCTTTGGGCTGAGATTTCCTCAGGTGAATAAATTTCCCCCAAAGAGACAAAACACAAAACCAAATGGGGCTCCCCCAACCACAGGTGATTATTTTGGACCAGTTGGTCCAGGTCTCCTTTARTTGCTGTAGGTTGAGCCCCATTCTTGCTGTGATTTCTGCAATCCCTGACTCTCCCTTCACCCATTGTCCCCCTCCAGTGCTCCCCAGGGTGTCTGACCTTGGGGCAACAACCTGTCCCCTCCTCTGGGTGCTTTGGCACTCAGGATTTTCACTTGATGCTCTTCCACCCCTGCCATGGTCTTTTTGCTGCTTGGTTTTCCACCTTGGCTCATCAATCAGCTCTGCTGAACAGGGAGTGAGGAAAATGCTGCATTGGGGTTGCAGCTCCATCATAACCCATAATGTTAGCATGAGGCTTTTTTTCGTGTTTAAAACCAGTGGTAAATTGGAATAAACCTTGTAGAATTAGATGAAAGTCCTGGACAAATACCAGGAACTGGGATTTTTTTTTTTTTTTTTTTTTTTTTTTTTTTTTTTTTTTTTTTTNTTTTTATTTTTGTGCTGTTGGGTACTGCCAGGCATGTCATACTCTGCTGCTCCTCCTGGTGCAGTGCAGCTCCTCGGTCAAGCTGCAGTGGAATATTTTGGATTTTGGCATGAAAGAGGAGTTCTGAGTTGATCTCCAAGATAGCAGGTTTCATTCTGTGCTTGGAAGACTTGCTGCAAGTCATTATGAGATGGTTTTGGAGAAACTTTGCTGCTTTTTTTTCCCCTGCAGTTTCAGTATTTTCCTCTCTGTGTGTTTTTTTTATATTTATATATATCTATAAGTGGCAGACTGTGGATCAGATTTTGATTTATGCCATCCATGAGTACTCTGCAAAATACTCAGTCATGAAGCGATGTCTGTTAGTTGATATACAAATGTCACATGTGTCAAAGGAATTTATCCAGTGGCACACACAACTGAGGCAAAATATTGTGCTTTACGGGAACATATCATTGAAATGAACACTAGCAGCATATCAGGAGTCTGCCCATGTAACCAAGACAACAAAGGGAGAAAGAAAAGGAAAAAACCAAGATAGAGATAGGGTAGGGAAAGTGAGAGTGAAACCGAATGACACGGTTGGCCCCAGCTATTTCACTGCCCCAGGCAAAAATGCATTTTGCAACCCTTGCTCATTCACAAAGCTCCGTGTGCAGTCCATCAGGAAGGCACTGAATAATGTGCTGGAGAAATATTCCCTCCAATTCAGCTGCCTGGTCCATGGCACAGCCTGGCCCTGCAGAATGAAGAAATAAATAGGATAGAAGTGAAAAGCTATGGAAAGGAAAAATTTCCCTTGTCCATGTCTAATGCACAAAACCCAGTGTCCTTGGATTAAAGGTTTAATGGGGCTTTGTGGCATCTTGGGGATGGAGAAGGGGCAGCCCAGGAAAGGAGTAGGTTCAGTCTTTTGCTCTGCCAAAAACTTCTGGTGTGTCTCCATGCCTCRTTGTCTTTCTTACAAATGGTAGGGAATATTTTCCTTGCTCAAAGAGTGCTGGAGAAAATGAGTGTGTTAAGTGCTGTGAGGTGTGTGATCACCTCAAACAGCTTAACAAATCAGGAGTGGGATGGTGATGCCTGCTGATTTCTGCCTTTTCTTTTTTATACACTCTTTAATATATCTTCTAGACCCTTTTAGRTATTTTATAGGCCCTTTTAGACATTTTCTGTGCTCTTTATGTATTCTATGCCCTTTGCCTATGTGGTTGTAATTCTTGCAGCCTGATATTTTAGCTTAATTTTAGGGTCCTGCTGGGCACAAAAAAAAAAAAATTGTATGGGTGTTACCCAGGGTGTGCATCTCGGTGTGTTCCACCCCAAAGAGCTGTGCACCCGGGATCCCATTAAACACTGGGGGAAAACCATTTGATCCCATTAAACACTCAGGGAAAACCTTTTGATCCCCTTAATCCCCWCTGCCTCACAATTCTAAAACCAGCCAAAAAAGTAACAATGGAAAATCATCTCCTGACCACTCGTGGCTTTGTTTAACGAGAAATATTTAATCTTGGTGTGCTTTGGTCAGAACCCAGTGTCTGTAATTGCCTCCTGTGCCGTCTGTCCCATGGTGTTCCTTGTGTCTGTAGCACTCTGGTGAGTGTTCCCACAGTTTTGGTGTAATCCAGGGAGCCTCGTGGGCTTCCTTGGTAGTGAAGTCTCCTGTACCATGGGAAATGCTTCAGGCAAAACCTGTGGCTGAAATTCAGTTGGCACCCCTGGGAATTTTTAGCGATTTCTTTCAGGAGATCCAAAAAAAAAATTCTCTTGAGTTTAGCAAATGTCTGTTTTGTCTCCCTGCAAACAGCACAGGAGCTATTYCTGGGGATGTTCTCCCTGCAAACCACTTTGCTCTGGAACAGCCAGGTGCCAAAATTCCCTGGCTTTTTATTTTTCCCTTGCTCACTGTGTTGCTTGGCTCTTCGCTCCAGTGGCAGGAGAAAACCAGGAATGTATCCGTGGAGATGTTTTGTGTGCTTGGTTTGGATTTTTTTCCTGGTGTGCCTGGCCAAACCATGTGTCCCTAATACCTGGCATCACTGAGAAAGTGTAGCAGTATCCCATATTCCTTGTATTCCTTCCCCAGGCATTAATTTATGGGTCATTGCTTTTGTGCAGATCATTTCCRGTCAAAGAAACACAACTTACCTGCAATTATTTTGTGTGTAGGTGCAGGTGTAAAGGGACAGCTGAGCTTACAAATGTCAGCCTGGAAACRGCCTTAGGAATTGCATTTCTTACAAAACAAAGCTCTGGTCTATTTTGAAATGTTTATTTGAAAATGGAGTAGTGGAAATTTTCATTTATTTGAGACTTCCCTGTAAGAAATTGTTTGGTTTCCTTTTGTTCCTTCCAAATGTTTCACTCTGAGTCTTTTCTATGCTGAATTCCTTGCAGAGAGAGAACTTTAGCTTAAAAACCAACACTTTCACTCTGTGGGTTGTATTTCATTTTTCATCAAATCCTGTCAGTTTGTGGTCTTTGAAAGGTTTTTAGATGTGGAATGTCACGTGGGGYGAAGGTTTTCATTCGGATCAGACAGCTCTGAAATCTGGCCAGCATTTCCCACCAGGTATCAACTCTATTTAGSAGAAAACTCCACAAACAGCCCTCTGGATAGCCCCAAACCCTTGAGACTGTGCTTTCCTCGGATCCAGAAACAAAACACCACCAGGAGAGTTTAAAATATGAGAGTTGGGATTTGTAGTTCTCATTCTGGCCCCTCTCWCAGGGRTGTTGGGRTAGTGCTCAATTTTAAATRYCCATCCCTGGGAGTGTCCAAAGCCAGGTTGGGTGGGGTTTGGAGCACCCAGGTGGAATGGAAGGTGTCCCTGACTATTCTGCCCATGGAATTGGTGTCTCAGTTCTCACAGGGGGTTGGAATTTTCCTCCCACCCTTGGAGCTGGAGYTGATGTGGCAGCCCTGGGACTGCCACGTGTGGAACATCAGCCTTGGGGTAATGCAGGAACAGAGAGATCCCTGCTGTTCCTCCAGGCCAGGAGGTTCCTCAGTACACACAAAACCAGAAACCCTGCTCGGTTTTGATATTCCCTGGAGGGAATTCTGCAGCTGACAGCCCCRTGTGAGTGTCAGCAGGGAAACTCAGCTCCCTTCTCCTTCCCTCTGCTGCTTTGAAAGAGTCGGGGTTCTTTTGAATTTTATTTTTTTTTTCCCCCCGCCGTTTGGCAAGTGGACTTGACTGCTCTGAAAACACCCTGCAGAGGCTCTGGCTCCTGCTGGGAAGATGGATCCTGCAAGAGGGGCTTGTTCACCCTGGCCTCTCCTCACAGCTTCCCGAGCCAGCGGGAGTCCYGGTGCTTCACTGACTCGTGATGGAGCAACGCCGGTTCCTGTCGGAATTTAATGTCTGCAGTTGTCTGTGTCCTACCTTGATGTGCAGCCCCTCTTTGAGAGGTTGTTGCCAGCTCAGATGCCTGGAAATGAGTTAGTTTTTTTCTGGCTGTAGCATTCAGGAAGTTGTGGTTTTTGTAGTTTTGGTGAACTTGGTGCTTGTGTTGGGTGAAAGTGGTGGTGGGAGTCAATGTGGACATTGTGCAGTGGCACAATTTCTCCTGGGTCAGGTAAAAATAATTGGAGAATGAAGTCCTAAAGTATGACATTAAAGTGAATGGATTCTATCTCCATGGGTGAAATCAAAGGTGTGAGATTTGCAGGCGGGTCAGTGCCAGTGGAAGGAGGGGAAGGTGCTGCTCTTGGATTCAATTCCCAGGCCATATCCAGATACTGCRCCCAGTTTTAGCCTCCTCAGAGCAAAAGTTTTATTGATCAACCAAACGTGTTCAGGAAAGGGCGGAAAGTCTGGCCAGGAGCTGGAGAACCTGCCCTGAGAGGAGTGGATGAGAGAAATGGACTTAATCAGGCTGTAGAGGAGAAAATGAGGAGGGATATGGCGACAGCATTCCCATGTCAACAGGGAGGTTATGGAGGGGCTGGAAACAGGTTCTTCATGGTGGTGAGTGAGGAGAGGATGTTGAAGAGCAGGCATAAACTGGCATCTGAAAATTCTAGCTGGATATAAGAAAGATTTTTCCCATGAGGGTATTGAAGAAGGTCGCTCATGGAGGCTGTGCAATCTCCATCCTTGSAGACTTTCARGGCCAGAAGGGACASGAYAAMCTGGTRTGRTCTCACAGCAGGCCCTGCTTTGAACAGGAGGGTTGATTGGAAACCCTGTGAGCTCCCTGCCAGCCTGGGTTGTGCTGTGATCCATCCTCTGCCCTCACYCACATCACAGGGGCTCTGTCCAGCCCCAGCTGTTGGACTGGTGCAGCCAACACTTGCTTGAAATT
>NW_026623662.1:397838-404384 GCF_030028575.1 Malurus melanocephalus
TGTGACTCAGAGTCTTGTCAGAGATGGAATCTTGTGATCACGCAGTGAGATTTGCAAATAACTGTCTGATCCCTCCAAATTCCACGGCAGCAGCGCTGCACTGTGACTTTTCACTCCCAGCTCTAGCAGGAATAGCAAGCTCCAGCAAAACCACTGCAGCAGGGTTGGACCCTTACCTCTTCAAACCCAAAATCCTTCAGATGCAGCCTGCATTTGACAGCTTTGCTGTGGCAAACAGCTGAGCTAGATTTCAACACAGAGGGCTGAGGATGTGCTTTGTGCAGGCAGGGGGATGCTGGTGACAAAGCCAGGTGACAATGTCCTGCTGCCTTTTCCTTGCTAAAATCCATGGGTCCTGCACCCTCCTGGCAGGGACAGCTCTCTGTGCAGGGGTGGGATACAAGGAAAAGCAAATTCCTATGTCCCTCTGGTCCATTTACATCTATCTGTACCTTTATTCTCTGAGAAATGCTGTGGCTGGAACATCAGGAGATCAGCTCTGGTCTTCATTTGTTCCTTCTGCTCTCCAGGGTGACAAAGAGAAGCTGTTTAGCTCTCTGTGCAYTCCATTTAATGCCCGGATGGATGCCCAGCCAAAAAGGCTCTTGTGATGCCTTCCTCCTCTCCATCCCCTTCCTTTTTCACTGGGATAATGACTTTTCAGGGAGCCCTTGAAGTGCCTCTTGCATCTGCCTTTGATTTGAATGCCTCTTGCCTGCTGACCCTTCTTATGGGAAGTCAGCTTAAGTGCGGTCCTCCTAATTAGTTTTGCTTTAATTTAATCTTTTGAAATAATTTTATCAAAAAGAGGGAAACCTTCTCCCCACTCCCTCGCTTTATCGGCTTGTTTTCACGCGCGGTCTCTGGGTTTATTTCTCTATTTCCCCTGTCTCTAGATAGGACATCATTTGCATATTTGATTAAGCTCCATATGTTATCAGGGAGCCAGTTGAAAGAACAGCCAGTCCCTGATAAGGCAATGTGCATCCATCTCTTYCTTTCACCGGCCCCCTCACCATCCTGCCGCTGTATCTGTGCCCAAAATCACCTCCTCAGCCTCTGATCTCACCTCCTCCCTCTGGCCAGATGAGAAATCTCTGCCTCAGCTGCTGATGGGGAGATGGAGATGTCACACTGACAGCTCCTGTCCTTAGGAGGGGTGGGCAGAGGAAAGYAATGCCTTGGGATTTTTAGTTTCTGTATTTTCATGGGTCTGTATTCATTTACAGCACTAAAGCTCCTGTGGTCCCATCTTTAGAGAAAACAAATTGCTCTCTGAGCCTGAAATCCAAGGACACTTTGCTGCCTCAGAGCCCCAAAATATGGAAACAACGGAGAATTGAGGGGAGAAAATTTGGGGTGGGTGGCATCATCACCTGAAGGTGTCATTGGTAATTGGATCCCAATATATTAATGACACAGAACTTATAAAAGGTGAAGGTCTTGTGACTTGGGGTCCATTTTGGGTGTAGCYTCAGGAGAAGGCTCTTATCTGCCCTTAATGTACAGCAGGCCTGGATTAAATTTGTCTGCTTTTATTCTCTTWACTTTGGCCTCTTTTAGGTGAGCCTTGTTTTAGGCATCAAAAGAAGCTGTGCACTGCTGGGGATGGCAGCCATGGCAGGGAGATCCAGATTGAGTTTCCTGCTCTCTCTGCTCCATGGCAAGCAGAATTTGGGCCAGAAATGTCCTGGGGGCATCAGGGACAGCTTGGATGGGYGGGTGAGCGAGGGGATTGTCCTCTGCTCTCACCCCCAGTCCTGTGTGCAATTTTGGGTGCCACGGCAGAAGGAAGATAAATATAAAGCAATTAGAGTGTCTGAAGGAGGGCAGTGAAGATGGGGAAGGGTTGTGTGAGGAGCAGCTGAGGTCACTTGGTTTGTTCAGCCTGGAGAGGAGGAGTTTGAGTCACCACAGGCTGCAATTTCCTCCCGAGGGGCAGACAAGGATCTGTTCCCTCTGGTGACCTGAAGGAAGGCTGGAGCTGTGCCAGCAGGGGTTTAGGTTGGATATCAGAAGAGGGTTCTTCCCCTGGGCACATTCCCAAAGCTCCCAGAGCTCCAGGAAYATTTRGACACCGCTCCCAGSGATGCACAGRRTGGGATTGTTGGGGTGTCYGTGCAGGGCCAGGAGCTGGACTRGRTGATCYTTGTGGRTCCCTTCCAACTCAGGATATTCTAAGATTCTCTGAAACTTTTAACATGATCCCACTGTGCCCATGGGGGATGTTTTGAACCAAAGTTTCTTGTCTCCACCGTTCACTGACACCTTCAGCTCATCTGGAATCAGTGCTGTGCAGGGACACCAGATGAGTTTTGAGGGGCTGAAAATAGAATAGCTATGGATGTTTATGTTGTCCAAACCTGTGTGAATGCAAAAAAATCTCCTAAATAAACACATGCCTAACAGGCTTTGTTCTCTGCCTATTGCTCTGTGAAAACAATTTGCTTTAAGCAGCTGCCCCAGCCCATCTCTAAGAACCCTCTAATTTCGAACCAGCTGTGGGATACCCCTGAGGAAATACAGGGGAACGCTTATTTAACAATAATTTTCTCCTTGGGGGAGGCTTTGTTTGGGTTGTGACCCATAATCAGGCGTTTGTGGCGGTGATCAGAGTCCTGTTCCTGGTCTGGCAAAGGCAGGGTGAGCTCATAGCAAACAAAAGTGGTGTAATTAGTTTTGTTACTGGAGATGGGGAAGCGACCACAGCTTTCAGGGGGGAGCCTTGGAAAAAGAGCATTTCCCTCAAATGCCAGCGAAGTGCAGGGACCAGAGGTTTGATTTATGAGCCAGCTTTTAATTAGAAAGCAGAAAGGAATGTGGCTCATTGTTAGGATGAGCAACTTTGGGCTGGGGATGGTTTTGTCTCTGAAACTTCAGGAATAAAGTTCTGAGTTTTGATTGTATGAAATTTGGGRAAAATGTTGTRAAATTCATGTGTCGTGGAATGATTCTCTCTGCAYACCTGGGCTGTGTGTRGATGAAATTATTTCTGTGGCACACCCTGGCCAGAAAATGAAGTCATGCCTTGACTCCCTAACCTTAAAAATGCTGTTGGAAAGTTTGTTGTTTTTCCCACAGTTTCAGTGACAGTTTGAAGGTCTCTCTCAGTATCTCCTTGCACAAGCCCAATGTCTTGTCACTGATGGGTGGCAATGCAGAGGTTGTTAGGGAGTTTCCATATCCAAGAGCTGTGAATGCTCCTGGTGGGGTTTGGGAAATAACAGCAGAAATAAAACCCCTCCTTGTTCCTTCTCAATCCAGCTCTTCCTCTTGTCCCTCTTTCATTTTGATTTAAGGACTTTGTGGCTCCATCATCTCCTGTTTTCTGGTGTCAGCCTGGCTGCAGAGCTCTCAAGCTTTGATGGGTTGCTGGTTGTGGGACTCGTGTGTGAGGAGCTGTGCTGGTTTTTGAAGTCCCCRGCCCATCTGGTGTCTGCGGGAGTGAAGGCGTGTGTGGGATTCGGGGAGCTGTTCCTGCTTGTTCTGACACTTGTCTTTTTGTTTGGGTTTGGGTTTTTTTTTCTTCCTTAACCTCCAAAACCCTGTCAGTGGCCTCTCACCTCTCCTAAATGAAACCATATGGAAGAGCTGCAGGTTCCTGGCCCTTTCTGGGATTGGAAAAGCTTTGATTGCTGGGTAAGGATAGAAATATGGACTGAAGGCCAGACCAGGGTAGTTGATCTAAGATAAGATTTGTCAGGTCCCCCTTGCTGTGCCTGGGGTGATCAAAAAGCACTTTCCTGGCTGTGAGAGCAGCAGCTGAACCTCTAGACTTGACTGTAACCTGGTGATATCAAATCCAAGTTGGTGTTAATGATGGGTTTTTTTCATGATCTTGGCTCTCATTGCTTGGATTTCCTCATCCTGTTTGGTGTCACACTGACACCAAGGATGGCCTTTCATCCTCTAAACCAAAAGAGGCATTGAGCTATAAAGAGTTGGTGAGATATTTTGATGCAAACCCCCCAAAAAATTAGATTTGCCAGCTGGGCTGGTGTCCATACTTGACTAAAGACAGCAGGACTATGATAGTGGGGATATCCTGTGGAATGTCACTTCTGAGAGGTTTTTTTTTGAGTATCCAGTAGGCACCAAGCTGGGATCCCCCACGGTGCCCTGAGCCTGGGAATGTGTGCTGGAAGCCAGTGAAACACTCCAAGGCTTTAAAGAGAGATGGTTTGGGACCCTGGAGGTGCCAAGAGAAGCAAAATTTGGAGAGGAAAGTCGGGAGCRAGTCCTGCGTGGGTTTCAGCTCTGGTTACACTCCGTCATGCTGAACATGTTCTGCTGGTGATTCACACGTCTGGACAGCTTTGGATAACAAACCCAGCAGCTCCTGAGGGATTTTGGTGGCTTTTGGGAAGTTTTGCTGAGGGTTTTTTCCTGCTGATGTTGTGCATTGGCAAAGKAGCCCAGTGCATTTGTATCTGTGGCATCCTGGCAATGCAAACCACTGCTCCTTCTGCCAACTCTGCTGGTGTCCCACCCTGCTGAGCTCCTCATGGATGAGCTCTGCATCATCCTTTTGACTCCTTTAATTTTATTTATTTATATTTTTTTAACTGAAGCTGGCAATAAATTCCAACGATGTCAGGAAAAAAAGGTTATCGCTGAGACTGGCAGAGACTTCACCCTATGAATTTTTCAGGACCCCTTCTGATGAAATCTAATTAAACACCACGACTGGCACTGTGCAGATCTCCCGGTGTTTTCCTCGTTTGTCGTGGGGCTGATCAGGGCTGGGTTGTCAGGGGGGAGTTTATGGCCTGTGATGTCTGCTGGGCTGGATGTGGTTTCACACAGCACAGACACTTTGATCTCTTCCCCCACTGAGTTTCTGTGGGTTTTTCTCTGGTTTTGTGCACCATCAATTTGTCTCCTTGGGGTCTAAGGGGAGATATTGAGGGTGGAGAATGATAAGGACATTCCTCCTGCCYTTCAGACAAGCACCTTTCTTCTGCTAGGAGATGGGACCCTGGCACCCTGTCAGGCTGGAGTGTCTCTTACAAACTCATTTTGTTGTTTTCTTACAAGAAAGGAGGAGATTTTTACAAGAAAATAAATAAATCCAACCCCAACCCAGCTCCGTGCCAAATCAAAGCTGATTGCTTCTCCCTCCTCTCTTTTTCAATACAACAAACAAGCTGTGAAAGTTGTATGGTCTATGAAACAACCACTTATGGTTGTTTGACCTCCTCCCCCTCCCTTTCCCTCCTTTCTTTTTTTTTTTTTTTTTGTTTAATTAGTTCTCTTACAGATATTTCTACCGTGAGATGGAAAAGTCAAAATCTTTTGATGCTTTCAAGCCCCTTCTCCCCCTGTGATGATGCAAATTAATTCCCCAAATCCCACCTAAATTCTGAATTTTTAGCTGATTTTCCATTCATGCAGAGAGGAGGGGGAAAAAAAAAAAAAAAAAGGAAAACGTTTCCAAATTTGTACATCTCTGTTTTCCTTGCACGTCTGTCTTAGCCTGCAATATGTGGAGAGGTGGGAGATCTTGTGAGACTGCTGCCTTTAGTCTCTTTGTTAAACTTCTTCTGCCGGGTTAGCATTTTCCTCTGCTTGGAAGCTGGAGAATTGAACTCACCTGGGAGCCCCGGTAGTGAAATAAATTACCATAATATAGCAGGAAAAGAATATGTTTTAGGATGGTGAGCAGTGCAGGGCTACCCTGGTGTATTACATCTGTTCGTTTAGAGATGTAAAATACAGCTTTGGCTTTGAGTGGGATATTCTCATTTTGAGGGGAGGGGGATGCAGGTAAATGTAACATGTAAATACTGACAGTCCYAAATCCACCCTGATGCTGATAATAGCAGGATAAAGCTGAGCATCTATTGTTAATTCATTATTTTTAAGCCATTCTCTCAGTTTTTAGAGAAATCTGGTTCTTCTTAGGGGATTGGCAGTGCTGTAAAGCAGAGATGGAGGGCAGGAGATTGAAAGATCTGTTGTAATTAATATTCCAACRCTCTGCTTTAACTAATTGTCAGCACAGTGGGTGGAAGTGCAGGTGCAGGACTGTTCACCAAGGTGTTTTATGCCCTTCTGTTTAAAAAAAGATCAATCTTTAGCTTGAACCAGAGTATCTGGCAAGGGGGATCTGAGCCCTACCCCAGGCTGGGATGTGGCAACAGGAACCAAATAACCCCAAACTCATTGCACTGATTCTACCATTGTGTAATATAGCGATATTGATATTTTGTGGGGTTTTTTTTGTTTGTTTGGTTTTTTTGGTTTTTTTTTGTTTGGTTGGTTTGTTTTGTTTTTTTTTTGGTTTTTTTTTTTTTTTTTTTTTTTTTTTTTTTTTGTCCTGTGGGCTTGACCTGAATCCTAATGAAACTGACTGCTAGAAGAAATCTACCAGCTTTCAAGGCATGATGCAAAATCTGATGAAAAAGTCAACAGACGCTTCTCCTTGAAGCCAGAAAGGAGGAAGGCCAGAAAGCTCCTGGAAATCTAAAATGGACCTCATTGTGCTTTGATGGTGAAGTGAGGGAATATTCTTTTTTTTAAAAAAAGTAAGATTTAACCTAAGAC
>NW_026623662.1:404539-407420 GCF_030028575.1 Malurus melanocephalus
ATCCCCTGATTCCCAAATCTACTTCTGTATTTTTATTTTTAAAATAAAAATAAGCTGCAAAATTTGGAATTGGAAAAATACCAAAAACTCCAGAAAGTTCACTCTGAGTTTYAGGCTATGGTGGGATCTGCTCCCAGTTATGTTCCCTGTGTGACCTCAGACTTGTCTGTCTGCTCTCCCTATTTATCCTGCAATTATTAAAATGAGGAGAGGGATGGAAAGAAAGAGTTTGGGACAGGACTGAGTTCCTCCTTTACAATATCTGGACTGGGGATGATGTCTTAGCAAGGTTTTTTTTTTCCATGAATATCCACTGGGATGGCCAGTGTGGGCTCCTTCTGGATTTTCCTCACATCTTCAGTGTTTTATGAACAGCATGACCTCCATCTGCCTTGTCATGTGTCTGTCCCCTTTCTTCCACTAATCACCTTGCCTGAATGTCCTTTTAACTTGTTTTTTCAGGATATTTCAGTTTTCCCTTCTCCATCCCCTCTGTTCCTTACCCGTATCCAGCTTCCTTCAGGCCCCCAGAATTTGTGACTCCTGGGGTGGCCTTTTGGCTTTGTTCACCTTGGATGTCCATTTATAGTTTGATCAGAGTAAAATATAAGAATTTTATGGCACCATCTGAATTCAGTTCCTGCTTTGCTACTGACTTTTATAGACCCACATTTTGGAGCATGGGGATTAATCTCATTAAATGGGGATATCTCCATCCCCAGGAGGTTCTGCCAAGTTCCTTCCCACTCCAGGGAGAGAAATCAGATCTTTTAGGGCACAACTCATCCTTCAAGAGGATGAAATCGCCCTAAATTTGGGCAGGTGAATTATGTCCAATTTTTTTTTTTTTTTCCACTCCATTAGGGCTAAGGGGAGCTGGGGAAAACTTTGTTCTGATGGGAATATTCCCTCAAYTCTCTGTTTCCTAAATGACAGTAATGGTTTCTTTGCTTTGTCAGGGGTCTCATCAACAATCAGTGGTCATGAGGTGCTCCAACACAATGAAAATAGAAAAGACCAGTGAAGGTTTTTTTTTTTTTTTTTCCTGCATGGTTTTCCTGCTGGAAATTTGATCAACATGCTCATGTGGGACCATTTCTTTTGATTCTTGGCATTTTCTTCATTCTGACTTATCCAACTTCTCCTGGGAACATTGGTGGTTCTCACCTGGGCAACCTGAAGTTGGCAAAGAATGTAGAGGATGGAAACACTGGGCTGCAATATCAGCTCAAGAGGTTTTAGGGGAAAGAGGGGCTGGAGCAGACCCAGCACACGGATTATTTTCAGTGAGGTCACAAACATGCCCTAAACTGCTAAAAACTGAGGATAAAACCTTTAGTCTCACTTAAAAGGGAAAGAAAACCCACAGAATTTATGGCATCTGCACTGACCAGGGGCACTACCAGCAAATTCAGGGAGTTGGGAGTGGCTGAGGAGTCTGTGATCTCCTTGGGATTGCACATCTGGCAGTCACAGCCAGGGGAGTTTTGCTGCAGCAGCAGCACAGGGTGTTTTGGGTGATATGGCACACTCTGAGGGTATTTTGGAATGCACAACATACTTCCACATGATTTGGAGACTCAGGTTAGAGGGATGGGGTGCATTAAAGAAGGGAAGAAGAATTTAGGCATTCAAAGATGGAATCAAGATGGAATATAGATGGAATTAGGTGTATGATTCCAGCAGGATCTTGCAATCCAAAGGGCACAAATAACTGGAGCAGGCAGACCCCAAAATTGGGGAAAGTGTGGGAAGGAGCAAATTCTGTAGGAGRAGCTGAATGGAGCAGAGCAGGGATGGATGGGAAAGGCCAGCTCGGATTGGGGCTGATAGGGACAGCACAAAGGGTGGTCAGGAAAAATGGGATGTGACATTAGGACAGAGCAGGAACCCTTTATCTGTTCCTGGCTCTGTTGCTGATTTCAGGACGATCTCAGGAAAATCACTCCACTCTCTCCATCCCTCCTCTGCTCTTCTCCCAGTCCTTTAGGGGAAGCACAGCCACCCTTTGATTTCATCTCGGTGCTTCTCAGCTGAACCCAGAATTCATAGTTTGATGGTGTTGGGGTTCAGCTACTTACAGAAATTTCCACATGCAAAAATTCCCCGGTGGGATTGGGGGATCCTTCTGCGTGTGTTTGTGCAAAGGCTYGGGCTGAGCTCTGTCAACACACTGYTKTCCCCAGCTCCCYGTGTATCCCTGATTTTCCTGCCCCCTCCCAACAGGTTGACCATAAATTAGGTTCTGATGCTGGGGATTGGATTTCTCTCCAGCTGCCGGAGCTGTGGCACATCTGGGGTCCTCCTGTGGTTAATGGCTTCACAAAAATGAAGCAATAAAGGTTGTGATGGCTGTGTTTTAACCCCGTGGCCCTCGTTCTGCTCAACAGGAGGGTTTCCCTGGAACAGTTAAAAACCCCGCTGTCTGCATTTAAATATCTCCCAGTGACGTGTCATTTTTGAGCAGCTTTTTATGAAGCGATTTTAGTTTTGAAATTTAACAAAGCTGAAGCATCTTTTCGTTCAGGTTTTCCTTCACAAAAGATGAATTGATGCTCTTTAAAATGAAAAAAAAAAAGCCCTGTCTCTGAATTATGCCGTGATTTAACATTTACATACGACAGTAAAGTCGGTGTAGAGAAAAAAGGGAAAGGGAAAAAAAACACCTCACTTAACTTGGAATTTTTCGGTGTAAGTCAGTAAAGCTCTTTTAAGGGATGATTTGTCTGCGAAGAGAAGTTCACAGCTCTGATAATGATCCCTTCAAGGGATGGTGCTTCCACTCTRCTCACAAACTCCCAACTGTTGTGAAAAACCGCGGTCACGAAAACTGGGATGTGAATTCGGACACCGAGCTACTGCTGTATCAGAAATGCTGACA
>NW_026623662.1:407537-413478 GCF_030028575.1 Malurus melanocephalus
AAGGGCAGTGAAGTTTTGGTTTTCTAACCAAGCTGTGTTTGTCTCTGCTGGGTGCTGGGGATTCTGCTGAAGGTTTGTGCCACTCAGATTTTCCAACTGTAGGATTTTGGTTGCCCAGCAGATCAAATCAATAAATGCATTTATGCTCGCAGCTCTGTTGACAGGTGTGGAAGTGGGGCTGTCTCGGAGCTGCAGAGAGAGCAAAACTATTCAGGCTCTGAGCTCAAGTGGATTTACCTGGAAAAGAGGGAGATATTTAATTTTTAGAGTGGTTCACATCACCTCCCATCCTTGTGTGTACAGCCAGCGATGTTCAAAGCATCATTTTATGCCACCCCTTGGAGATCTCTACCTATTTTCTCTATTTTCTATATAAATAACTCAAATATTTAAGGGAAGAGTTACAAAATTCCCTTCCTGACTTGCAGGAGGGGGGTGACTCCATGGGGGAAATCATAGCAGAAACTCTGGACTTGCACATCTCCATGACAGCAATAAACCTCAAGATCTCTAGGCTGACAGCAAAATTATTCCCTTAATCACAGAAGTTGTCTTTAATGAGTTATTCTGCTGCACTTGGGAAAGAGGGGCTTTTCCCTGACCCCGTTTTCACCCTGAATTGTGTTTTACCCTTGGTCCCAACATCTTCAGAACGTGCTGTGCCAAAATCTTGTAAAAAGGCAAGAAAGGCACGGCAGCCACACACCCAGAGGAGATAAACAATCTCTCCTTTATTTGTTTAACTCATTATTAATTGCAAAGGACGGCCCTTCACTCATCTGTTATGAAGTGTGTTGGCTTCCCCTCTGCAGATTTCCAAGGGATTTGCTGCTCCAGCACAAATCCTGGGAGGGCTCTGGGTCAGTTTTTGAGGAGCAGGGGGTCTGCTGTTGGAGCTAATGAGCTTGTTATGAGACAAATCCTGGGATCTCTGGCGGCTCCATCCTCTGGCACCGTGTCCAGCCTGTCTGCAATTAGGAACAAGGTCCGTGACACTGTGCTTTATCCTAAATCTGCAACRAGACAGAAATGTCTCATTTTCACTGAACACACAGAAATTCCTGATCCGCAGAGTGCGAGCAAATTTTTCTTCTTTATGACTCAAAAATCTTTAGAAGTCCCCAAGGACTTACCTTAAAAAAATTGGATTTTTTTTTTTTTTTTTTTTCAGAGCTGCTGCCCATTTTTTCCAGGGGTTAGAAATCAGAATTGTGTTAGCCCAGGTAGTTGGAGCTATAACCCTGGGCAGAGTGTTTGTAAGAGCTTGTTTGGGTATTGGTATTGATAAATTGATCAATTTATCAGTTGTAGAAGGTAAAGGAAGATTATGTGGATGGCTCTGATAGATGGAGACATAGATTGGGTCTGTGTTGCCTTCTTACCATGGAATCGTGGAATGATTTGGGTGGGAAGGAGCATCAAAATCATCCAATTCCAATCCCCTGCCATGGTCAGGGACACCTTCCACTATCCCAGGTTGCTCCAAGCCTCATCCAGCCTGGCCTTGGACACTTCCAGGGATGGGGAAGATGACTCTTGATGGAGCTGGAAGGGCTCAGTCATAATGCAGAATGCAAATCCAAGATTCCAGAGCACTCCTGCAAGTGATTCCCTGTTTTTTCATCCCAATCAGTTAAATCAGAGGACACAGGTATGGAAGTGACCTCAAGAAAGCCTTTGTGCCCCAAAGCAAAGCCACTGTAGCTAAACCTTTCCTCTGGGATGTTCCCATTAACTCTGCCATTGYGGTGTCCCAAACCAGACCCCCAGGAGTCCAGTGGCCTCTGCMTGACTCAGATCATTTCTGACTGCTGGCTTTGCAGGTTTTGCCCTGATTTTATTTTAATGAATGTCACAAGCCTGYGAGCTCTGTCTTATATCTGGGGACAGGCTCTTCTGGGGGATTATCCAGCCATTGTCAGACAATTCATCTGAATTACCCCATTCATTTCAGCCCTATTCACTCCCAGCGATCCATTATCCTCACCTTTCTTCCCTACTCTGAATATCACCCAAGCTGCTCTTTTTTTAAATTTTTTTTTCACTGRAAACTTTAAATGGATAGATATGTTAATTGGTATCATTACAACAAACGGTCCCAGTCACCCTGCAATTCAGGGAACATTTCGTGTTGCCATTTAAAATGATGAGGGATTTTTCTTTTCTTATTTTTTTCATTTAATGCCACTGACAGCTACTTGTGTTTAATTCATTTTGATTTTGTTAGGAGGGGGAAGTTATCAGGATTCTATCATTAAAAATGCATGCTTGGGTTATTCATGCATGTTTCATACATCCCTGTGTATGATCCATCATAATTCAACATTAGCCAATGGGGATACCGAGTGGAAAGGGTCTGCTGAGCATACACATAATTCAATTACACCCATGACRTCACATTGATTGGATTCTTAATGACACCTCCGAGCCGTGTTGGGGAAAAGGAGGGTTTCCACAAGGTTTGTGTTCCTGATCTGGGCTGGCAGAAGTTTGGAGCTGGGTAGGAGCTGCTTTGGAGCTGGAAAACAGATGGGAGCCAGCTCAGGCAGCACGGACCTGGAGTTCCTCAGGAATTGTGCTGCTCAGGCTGTAATAAAGAAAGGAGATTTTYTCCCTGCTGTTTTATTAAAGGGCATGTACCAGGGCAGCAGTAACCATAGCAGGGGGACAAATTGTCGTGTTGCAGCAAATCCTCCTAATCTGGGGTAGCTCTGCTCATGCTGGAGCCTTGGTTTGGTTAAACCCCTGTTCTTGTTGATGGTGATGTAGAGCAGTGTGTGGTGGAATTCCCTGCAGCTGAAGAAGAAAAAGAGAGAGAGATGGGAGTGAAGTAGATTGATTTTTGATTGATTGATGGATTGATCGATTTAAGGATGATGTAGCTGGTGACACCTTCATCCTCTTCTCTTGTCACAGGCCCTGATTTAGGATAAATCAATAATTACACCTTCTTCCCCTTTCACCTCCGCTGTGGWCTTTCACCCTGTTAGTGAAATGAATCCCTTCTTTCCAGAGCTTTCTGGCAATATCCATGAGGAGGAAGTGCAATTCCTGAGGTGAAAGTAGCAGAGGTCAGGGAACAGAACAAGGTCCATTACTCTGATAGGAAGGACAGGCTCCTCTCTAACAGGAGAGGTTTGGGATGGATATTAAATAAGATTCTTCAYCCAGAGGGTGTTCAGGCACTAAACAGGCTCCTYAKGGAATGGTCAGAGCTCCAGGAATGTTTGGGCAATGCTCTCAGGCAYAGGGTGRGTTTTTTATGTGGCCCTTTTYGGGTCCAGGAGCTGGCCTGGATGATCCTTGTGGTTCCCTTCCACATGAAGGTATTTCATCCAYAATTCCACCTCAGGCAGCACTGGGAGGATGATCTCAGTCTGGGTGTCCTGGCACTGCTGCTCCTTGGCATCAGTCAGGGGGAGCAGGGATTGCTGATGCAGAGTTTTCTTTGATGGTCCTAAAAAAAAAAAAAAAAAAAAAAAAAAAAAAAAAAAAAAAAAAAAAACCAAAAAAACCGAGAAGAGGAAGGCTCGGCATCCCTGGCTGCCTCTCACTTCAATACATTTAAAAATAACTCCTTCTCTGTGAGTGTGTCCCAGCTCCTCTCTGCCTCAGCACTTTTGAAGCTCTGGTGAATTCCAACCCAACACTGGATTATCTCCATTTTATTGGTGCTGCATCACAAGCTGGGAGAACTTAAAAAAAAAAAAAAAAACCCTCTCCTTATGATCATGACCAGGAGAAGAAATCACTCCTGGCTCCCAGACCTCTGCTTTAAGCACATGAGCATTCCGACTACCAATCCTATTGATTTTCAATTATGGCTCAAATGGAAGTGTTTGTAGCTTTGTGTTTGCCCTCGGGAGACTTTGCCTTGTCATTGCTGGTGAGGAGTGAGGAAGGAGAAATGCTCTGCTGATGTGGATTTGTGCTCATGGGGCTGGAACTCACTCCTGGGCACAAAGGGGAGTCACCACTTTTTTCTTTCCTTTTTCTTTCCTTTTTCTTTCCTTTTTCTTTCCTTTTTCTTTCCTTTTTCTTTCCTTTTTCTTTCCTTTTTCTTTCCTTTTTCTTTCCTTTTTCTTTCCTTTTTCTTTCCTTTTTCTTTCCTTTTTCTTTCCTTTTTCTTTCCTTTTTCTTTCCTTTTTCTTTCTTTGAAATAACAAAATCCCTTTTTATGGATTTGGATGTGCTGGTGGGGGCGTGTGGCATGAAGAAATCGTGGCTATAAATACAGAGCTGTAATAAATATATAAATACAGGGTGTGGTGTGGCAGAAAGTTATCGTTGGCATGAGAGTGGGGTATTTTTAAATGATGTGGGGACGCTTGTTTCCAACGAGAGCAATGCTGAACCTCGCTGGCATGTTCAGGACAGGCCGGGCAGGAGGCACATGAGAAGGTTGAAGCTGTAAAATTCCCACTTCTGCTTCCATGATTTGTAGCTTGGTCAGTGTTTTCCGTGGCTGCTGGGAGCAGGTGGATGTGGGGGTGTTGAGGGTACCTTCCTCCTTGGATTTCTCAGCAATTTGCCAGGAAATAACATCTCCATTCCCTTGGCTGGGGATGCAAAGGAGTTAAATAATTTACAGAGCCAGATTAAGAGCATAGAAACACAGAATAGTTTGGGTTGGAAGGGACTTTAAAGATTGTTCAATTCTAAYCCTTCTCTTAGGCAGGAGCACTTTCCTCTATCCCAGGGTGTTCCAAGCCCCATCCAGCCTGGCCTTGGACACTTCCAGGGATCCAGGGGCAGCCACAGCTTCTCTGGGTAACCTGTGTAAAAAGTAACTCTTCCTCTTTTTTAAAAGGTTCCTTTAGGCCCTKGAAGGGGCTCTGAGCTCTCCCTGGATCCTTTCCTTCTCCAGCTGAACACCCCCAGCTCTCCCAGCCTGGCTCCAGCCCTCTGAGCCTCTCCATTACCTCCTCTGGACCCTCTCCAACAGGTCCATGTCTTATTCTGAGAACTCCAGAGCAGGATGGAGTTCTCCAGCTGATGTAGAGCCCACATCTTCCAGAAATTCCCTGGGAAAAAAAACCCCAAACCCTAAAGATTATTATTCTCGTCAGCTTTTTAAAGAGCTGGGATGAATTTCCCAAGGTCTGGGTTTGCCTTGCCCTGTTCCAGGTCGGTGTCCCTGCACTCCTGCCCTGCTCCCAGAGCTGTGTTTRTTCCCTTGGCTCTCCCTGAGGTCTGTGGGGTGTTATTTTTGGCAGATGGGCAGCTGGAGCCCGGCTTGGGTTTCCAGCACCTGCTCCCCTCCCCTGGTCCGAGGGGGCAGCAGGGCTGGATTTCAGCCTGGGGCGAGCTGCTGACCCTGACCCCTCACTGCCCTTGGCCACAGGGCTCTGTCCTCATCCTCATCTCCCCCTCAGGGAATGAAATGCAGCAATTATACCTGAATTRTATCTTGTAGGATGCTCTYAGTAAGGACTAAAGGGAATATTCTYCAAGGTGATTTTACACCKCTACACTTTGTGTGTTTGCCTTCAGCCAAACCCACTTAYTGTTARYAATAATTAAAATAAGCATAATTTCTGTGCAGGAGGAGGGAAGGTGGGCACTGCCCTCTTGAAGGTCCAGCAGATCTTTTTGGGGTGTTAGTGTTGAGCCTTCCTGAATGGCAGGAGGAGACAATCTCAGCTAAATGGAATCAGGATCCTCGAGGGGAAGGCKCTGGGCTGCTCTGAGCTGCAGTTTTATCTCACTCCTTCTCCCTGGGGGGAGCAAGCAGCCCTACCTGCCTCTTTTCCCTCCCTTATCAGCAGCATCTGGCATTATCACATCTGTGGTATCTCCTCCTCACAGTGCTGACATGAGAGGACATCTCCCAGGGTTGACAACAGGATAAGAATAAAAGTGGGGGAATTAGCAAAGCTTGGATGCACGAGTCTCTGTGACTGCTTCCTTTCCAGCCTGAACACCAGCTCTGTGCTGCTCA
>NW_026623662.1:416063-433384 GCF_030028575.1 Malurus melanocephalus
CCAGGCAAGCAGAGGGTGTTGTGTCTGTCTGCACAAAATTGGTGAGATCAGGATCCCCAAAAGTTGCTTTGTAGGGTGCAGCTTAAATGGGGGTGCAACCCCTGGCCCCAAAGCCCCAGACATCACAGAATCCTTATTCCAGAATCATTTGGGTTCACAAAGACCTCCAACGTCATCAAGGCCATCTTGTGACCATCTTTCCAACTAAAGCAGAGCTCTGAGTGCCACATCCAGCTGTTCCTTGAGCACCTCCAGGGATGGGGACTCAACACCTCCCTGTGCAGCCAATTCCAGTGTTTGACACCCTTTCCATAAAGAAATTCCTCCTGATGTCCAACCTGAACCTTCTGTTTCACTGTGATGGGAAGTGACTCCAGCCTTGGAGTGGTGCTTAAAAATGTTCTCTCCCGTGGCTTTTTTGGTAAAAAGCAGCAAAAACTGTGCATCAAGTGTGTCTTTTCTATAAGTGCTTCCACCAGGAATATTTTTATGGAGACACGTGCTCACCTGGCACACACACAGCAGCCAAATTTGGTGAAGGGATTGATCAGCAGACAATAAAAATGTGCTCCTGCTGCTGCCTGCTCTGATTTCRTGGTGCAGGACAGAGTTAGTKMYGCCTTTTTGYTTCRKTTTGGGTTTCAAGTGTTTCTCTGATGGCTGCTTTTGGCTCTGCTCTGTGTCCTGGGGAAGCTGAGTCAGCACATTGCACCCAGCCCCTGCTCAGGGGAATTTGCRCTGGTTTTGTTTATTATTKTGAGTACAGCCAGATCTGCTTTGCYTTTAATTGACAAGCAGGAAATATTTCTTGGGCTTTTCMGAAAGCTGAGTCCATTGCTTGGAGGAGAGGGGGAGCTCATAGGAAAGTGGTGTTTGAGTGATCAGCAAACAGAACATGATTTTGCTGCAAATGTAGCTCCTGATACCCGAGGTGTCAAATACTCTGAGTAATGATCATGTTTTAAATATAGTTTATAACTTTCTTCTCGTGCATRCACCGCCTACTGTATCTGCATGGCGGAATTTACACCCGGGGTGGCTGTGTATGGATGATGTCTCTGTATAATTACACCTACAGAGGAAGAGAGAGATCTGTCCCYGTTTATTTTTAAATATTATCTATATCCGTGCGTCTAAAGAGAGAGGGTTTCACRCAGATGGAATCTCTTTCAGGTCATATTTCAATAATAATTACAGCTTAATGATGCTGCGGCTATTTTATTTTATCTTGTATTATTTTAGCTGCCTCTAATAACTGCTAATTTCCCAACCGCAAAGGTCACGGCRCCGATGAGAATAAACACGTCGTAAACCGGTTGTAGTAAATAAATCCACTCTCCAGTAGCAKTGGTGCTGAGCAGTGCAGGGGTTGGGAAAACAGCCTTGCCACTGATTTTTCTGGTTGTGTTAATGGCAGTTGTGTAATGAAAGATCAGGCTTTGGTGGTAATTGATTGAAGTGTCTTTGATGTGGGGTTAAACTCGAAAGAAGTGGAGAGTAACTGCAGGAGCGTTTTTACAACGTGTGGCCCACGGTTACTCAATGGTTACACCTCCAYCTGTGCCTTTAGCTGGGATTTGTAAGGCTCTCTCACCTGTTCTCATCCTCCTCACTGCTGAGTTTGGGTGTTTTGTGCCTGCTGAGATCTTCCTGAGGTTATTTCCTGCACTTGGGTTGCACCAGAGGAAAAATCAGTCTGCTCCCTGCACCCTAAACCCCAGCTCTGATTGCTTTTGGAGGTAGGAGAGGAGCTTTGCACGGACTCTGTATCACCAAAATCTTACCCTAAAACTTGTGACTGAGACAGCTGCTTTGGTTTTATTTGTTTAGACTCCTGTTGGAAGAAAATTTGATGGGCTAGGGCTGAGTGGCTGCTTGGTGAAAGSAAATTATTGGAAAATAATAGAAAGGTTTGGWTYKGAAGGRACCTTAAAGCTCATCCCATTCCACCTTYCACTRTYCCAGGRTGCTCCAAGTYCCYTCCAGCCTGGCCTTGGACACKTCCAGGGATCCAGGAGCAGCCACAGCTTCTCTGGGCACCCTGTTCAGGAAATTCATGAATACTCTTTGACCAACACTGCCAGGGATAGAGCTCGTGCAGGGGGATGAGCTGCTGGCTGTGCAGGATTAACTGGAGAGGAAAGATAATCCCAGGCCAACAGGTGGGATCTGCTGAATCTGCAGGCAGGGAGCCCATCTCAGGGTGAGGGATTGAGCTGCTGAGGTGCCAACACCTTCACACAGAGCAGTTTATTTTGGATGTGTGTCTGTTTGGGCTTTGTGAAGCGGTCGTGATTTTTTTTTTTTTTTTTTTTTTTTTGGCTGAATGGGTAAAATCCCAGTCCTGCTGAAGTTGCAGTCGATGTGAGCAGCCCTGGGGATGTCTGCAGCTTGTGGCAGTGGAATGAAGCATTTTTCCTGGAGAGAAAGTTGATTGTGGGAGGAGGGGAATGGATCTTTCTCACCTGCTTCCATCCCTCCTTCTGCACCACTGCTCGCATCTCCCTTATCTCCACCACGGTGTTGTTTTTTTCCCCCCTTCCAGCTCCTCTCCACCAACTGTGCTGGCTCAGGAGGAGATAAAGCACGGCCTGACACATTTCTGTCTGCAGCTCTCTGCTGCATGGCTGGGTTTCTCACACCTACCTGCTGCGAGGAGCAGACGTGGGAACAGCTTTGCCGGCGCTGGGCTGGTGCCACGCCATCCCACCCCGAGGTGGAACTCTGACGTGAGACAGGGAAGATCCTTTGTGCTGAGGCAGGAAAAGCCTTGATTTAATGTTTCAGGGGCTGCTGGTTGAACTGGCTGCTTGAGCACCGTTTTCAGGTGTTGTTCCATCGAGGGTTAGTGTTTCTGCAGGTCAGATGTTGGACCAAGACGGGGAAGCTCTGAGCTTGTCCTGCCTCAAAGCTTTGTGATGAAACTCTCAGCCACGTTTAATCCTTYATTATCCCTCCCTAYCCAAACCATTCCATGACTCTTTGTTTCTATTTCCTCACCTGGCTGGGGTGATGGGGTGGATTTGAGGTGGTTGGTGTCTCTTTGGGCAACAGCAGCATCTTCCTGTCTCACACACCTCTGCTCTTATTTCAAAGCAATACCTTCACACGCTGTCTAAAGGGATTTTTTGCATCCAGAGAATTTTTTGGATATGCTGGGGGCTTCCAGCAGGTGATAGATGGTGTTGCAGGAGCTTCTGAGGGTCCCATCAGAGCAGCCCTTGGATCCTGGCCCTTCCTTTCCATTATTTGGAATCACCAGCGAGCAGGAGTGACAGGCAGGGCACCCCGTGCTTGCACTGCTGTTTTCTGTGGATAATTCATCCTGGGATCAGCAATCAGAATTAATTGAATTAAAGGGGCCTCCTTGTTCATTTATGAGGTAGGGGAGGCTCATAAAGGGCTGTACACAGGGAGCAGCTCTCTGTGTGCTAAGGATGGAGATGTTTTTCACTGGGTGTTGTTCCTTTGGTGTCTCCTGGTCTGTGGTGGGACCTGGGTGTTTCCTGGGGTGTGGATGGCATCAGGCTGGGTGCTTAGGTAGTGGTAGAGCAGGGGAGCCTGATGAAACACTGAGCTGTGCTTTTGGCATGATTTATGATGTTTCTGGATCAAATCCAAACCATTTTGTTGAGGCAGTGCAGTGCAGGGATCCCTCCTGGGGTTGCACAGGTGTATCTGTCTCTGGAACCCCCAGTTCAGCCCTCTAACATCTATAATAGCCCCAAATTTTATTTGTTTTCCCCTCCAGCTTTGTGATGAAAACGCTTTTTATGAATTTCTCACAGGACTGTGTCTCACCTCTCAGATTTTAGTTTTCTGTCCCTCTGTCTTCCATCCTGCCCTTCAGACCCTCTGTCCTCTCCAACCAGAGCTGGAGATGATCATCACAAGAGCTCTTCTCTCTCTTCTTCCACACTCATATTGAGTCTGTGGCAGTCCTGTCACCAGGGAGAGACTTTTCCAGTTGAGGATTTGRGCTCATCCCATAGATCAGCTGAAATATGGATCTTTGGCTTTCTGGACTTAGATTGTGAGCCAGAATGTTCACTTTCTCCGGGAGTGAGCTGGGTTGGGAGGAAACTGCTCTTTTTCACTCAGATGAGTGCAAAAGGTTGGATTTTTTGGGATGTGGGAAATTTTCCTGACAGTGCAAGGGCAAGCCTTTCACCCCTGATGCCCTTGAGAGCCAGGTAAACATTGCTGGTAAATCAAAGTCCACCAAATGTCAACAGGATTGTGTCACCTCACGGGCAAAGCTATCTGTGAAAATGAATTCTGGGTGATTTTGCCTCAAATTGCCCTTTCTATTGGCAGGCTGAGGTTTCTCCAATCACCATCACAGCTCCATGCCATCTCCAGGATAATGAGGCAGGAGCACCTTGCTGTGCCCAGCCCGGGGTGGCAGCTGCTGGCGCTCCACATTTCCTAGAAGTGACTTGACAGGGAGCTGTTCCCAGACTCTCTYCTTTTCCTTCCTTATATCTGAGTAAAAACATAATTTTGACAGGCCAGTGATGCAGAAAATAACTTGCTGCTCTCCAACTGTTGCATCCCCTGACCCCAATTAGAATGTGGTGCATGTAGAAGTGTCAGCTTCTTGCTTTCTCTCCTCTCCCYGTCTCCCTGACCAAAATTCCCATTACAGAGATGACACCTGAGCACTTCACAGGGCAGAAAGCATCGCTGACCAAAGAGAGAAAYGGAGTGGATGTGAAGCCCAGCTCCTCTGGGGGTTTTCTGCCCTTGGTTTCAGGATGAGGAGCARGAAAATATGTCAGGAAGGAGTGTGGTGGGTTTTGTTGATGGTTGGGCTGGATGAATTACTTTTCCAACTATTATGATTTTATGATTGGATAAGATATTCCAACCTATGGGAATATTTCCCCTTCACCTGTCCATATAGGGGTGAACCCATAGGATTGGTTTATGCATTGAAATGTAAAGTTTAAAKGKCTAAASCTTGAATTTGTGGYTRCCCCCTYCCTGGGAATTGTCCAAGGCCRGGTTGGATGGGGCTYGGAGCAACCTGGGATGGTGGAAAATGTCCCTGCCCAYGGCAAGGGGTGAAACTGGATGATCCTTAAGTTCCCTTCACCCCAAACCATCCTGTGACTTCATCATAAATTTCAGATCCTTGCAGACCTCCAGTTTGGCATCAGGGCTTTCCTTTTCAACAGCTGATGCCTTAAGGGCTGTGAAAGATGAATAACAGCATCCATAGAATGGGTGTGAGCTATCCCGTGGGATTTTTCAGTGGGATTTAGGACCATCCAGGACTTCCCATGATCTTTTCCCACCCCATGACCCTTCATATCCACGACCCACTGGCAGCTYCTTCACGTGCAATCCCTGTTCTCCTGCAAGCTTGGCATGAACTCTAAAGCCAAGAGAGCAGAAAGCAGGGCTGGATTTGTGCCTGAGCTGGGTCTGAGTTTCCTTCCCATGGCTTTGAGCTCTGAACTGTTGGGATCAAACATCGGGAGCGTTTGGAATCGTCGCACTCCGTGATGCTCAGCCTCTCCTCAGGTTATCTCAGCGCCGTTCAAGGGGATGGCAGGAGGGCAGAGTTCCAACCTGTGACTCATTCAGTCTTTTCCCACTGCTGCTGTAATTCAAGTGGAAACCTCAGAAGATGGTAAAACCTTCAGGCATGTGAAAGATGCCAGGATTTTAGTGCGTATGAATGAATCCAGGGCTCGTTTTGAGCCTGGAAGAGCAGGGTAGGCTTGCTGCGATCTCATCGCCTCTGCCTGCTGTCACGGAGTGCCACAACAAGGGGGGATGGCTTTAAACTGGAAAAAGGGTAGGTTTAGATTCGATATTAAGAAGAAATTCATTATTTGGAGGGTRGTGAGGCCTTGGCACAGGTTGTCCAGAGAAATTGTGGATGCTCCATTCCTAAAAGTGTCCAGGGCTGGGTTGGATTGGGTCCTGAGCACCCATGGGAGGTGTCCCTGCCCATGGTAAACCTGATGATCTTAAAGTCCCAACCCAAAYCAGCCTGTGATTCTGTGATCTTAATGGTTGGACTTGCTGATCTTAAATTTCTTTTCCAGCCTAAATGGTTCTGTGGTTTTATTGTGGTTAAGCTCAGGACCAGCACAGGGAAATGGCTGAGCATGCAGAGCACCAGRGTCCATCAAACCTCCTGCCCTTCATGCGGGATTTCTGTCCTTGCTGGGTGCCCTGAGACCTCCTGTAATSACTGAGAGTGACCCTGATCATGACTTTCCCTCTCTATCAGGTCTTTAGGATTCATCAGCACGCTCTGGGCGCTGCTGCTGGACATTTTTGTGCTCTGTCTGACAYTCCTGTGGCTTTATCAGGCAGATGTTGGGTTGAAGGGGGAGCACCCTCCTGTCACGGGGTGATGGAGCTCACTGCAAGGGTCAATGCATCCAGACTTCCCTGGATCCTGCTCCTGAAATTGAGGACTTAGAATCCAAAAAGGGTAGAGCTCCAAAAACCCTCCAGTGCTGCAGGAAGGAAGATCCTCCTGGCTGGAAACTCTGTGAAGAAAATCCAAGCTGTGGATCAGAAAGGTGTTACATCAGTATTTGGATTTGAAATAACTGGAGGTATAACTCATGCCAAATAAACCCCAAAAAAACCAAATACTTTTTTTTTTGGCCCTGTGACTGTTCTTTTGTCCATTAAACAATAGCAACAACCACCAGTGCAGCTTCCAAAGCTACTGAATGAACAGATCCCTCTCTCTCTTTCTTTTGTTCTTTCTGTGYGAGAGGCAGATGATGCTGAGGTGTTTGAGTCTCAGCTCCATGGAATTCTTTAATCTGAAGGAATCATGGAATATGTGAGTGACAGGAGTAATTGTGACACTGATTGAGCTGTGGTGGCTCCACTCAGAAGACTTTTGTCTGTGCACTTGGGATGAGTGGCAGATAAAAGATCTGCTTTGTAATTTGTGCCATGAGAGAAGGAGAAATGATCYGGGAGGGAAGGATGGAGCCCTCTGAGCTGATCAATCTCTTCATTCATTTTCTTCTGCGCTCTGTATTGGGATGATGGGGACTACTGTTCCTCTTGGAAGAACCATTCCAACTGAGGATGATGCTGGCATGAGGAAAATTCAGCGATTTCCCCTTTTTCTGACCCATCTTCCCCWGAAATCAAAACCTGAAATGAGGGAGGAAAGCTGCTCTGGCCAACAGCACCATCAGCAAASCCCTGCCTTGGCTCTCAGGATGGAGGGCTTGGAAAGGGGTGAAAATCTGTAGTAATGTTTATTTTACAGAAGATAAGCTTTAAGCTGAATGTGTTATGATGTTTTGGCTGACAGCAATCAGGGATTCTTTTTTTCCTGAAATAAGAAAATAGCTGCCCAATYTCCTGCTTCATTTTAACCTGAAAAATGTTGGTTGCTCGACAATGGTTTGAAAAAGGATTTCTGGATGGAAAGCTAATGAATGGCTCAAAAGTTGATTAAGAAGGAGGGGAGATGCTAAGTCAAAGTTTTCTGGCAAGAAAGAGTGATTTATTACCCAGCTATCTTTGCAAATGACAAAATAACTAATTAGATACAATTCATCATCAGAACTTAAAGCTGCCACTGGTAAAAGATAGAAGGTTTTATGAACAATTCAGAGCCTCAAATTCTGATTTAAATGTGGCATAGTGTGTATTGAGAGTTAGTCAAACGCACTGAGGCGCCGGGAAAAGCTTAATAAGATTCTMAAATTCTGACCCCCTGTAGGTTTTTTTTTTTCTGATGAAGGATTTGAAAAGGGCGTTTTGGAATGATGTTTTATATAGTAGTAGTCTTTTCCCATAAAACATCAGCCATAATAATTATTTTTACGCAGATCCTGAGGCACAGAGAGATTAAATGACTTTCTCAAGGTCAGACAGTGAGTCAGAGGCTGAAGCAGGGAATGAAGACGAGTTTTGATTCAGTGACTGTGGCACATTCTCGAGTAACCCTCACTCAAATCTCCAGGGCTGGGTGCACTCAGCCTTTCTGGGCTGGATGTCCCAGCATCTCCTGTCCCAGTTAGGAGGTTTTCAACTCTGGAAGTGGTTAATCCCAACCATTTTTGGTTTATCTTTGGAAYCAGCATGACTGGCATGAGACTGTTGATGAGTTCGTGTTCCTTGGTGGGTGAACTCCCAGGGGATTGTTGTGATAATGAATGGCTTCTTCAGTGGCCTCTCAGTACTTAGAGGAGATTTATAAAAAAGGGGAGAAGGACTTTTTACATGGGCAGATGGTGATAGGACAAAGTGGAATGGTTTTATACTGGCAGAGAGCAGGTTTGGATTAAATGTTAGAGAGAAATCCTTTATTCAGAGGGTGAGGAGGCCCTGGAACTCTGAGGTTTCTCAGAGAAGCTGTGGCTGTCCCATCCCTGAAGTGTCCAAGGCCAGGTTGGACAGGGCTTGGAGCACCCTGGGATTGCAGAAGGTGTCCCTTTCCCATGGCAGAGGGTGAGACTGGATCATCTTTAAGRTTCCTTCCAACCCAAACCATTCTGTGACTCCAACTGGCTGTGAGGTCACTCGATATCCCAGGTGGAAGTTGTGGAAAGGGATCAGTGAGTGGCTTTTCTCCGTGGTTTTCTACTGATAAAAGCCTTGTCCTTAACTTCAAACCCCACTGGATGATACCACATCCTTCCCTGGGATCAYCTGGAGATCAGAAATCCTTCAGCCTTGAAGTGCTGCCACATCCCTGCCCGTAAGAACACGTGGAATGGTCAATCTTGCATTGCCCTGGTGAGGGATTTGCATTCTGGCCTTTTTGCAAACTCTGTTGAGCCAAGTTAAGCTACACCAGCTCCCAGGGGACACATGAACTCGCAGCAGTGGAATAAGTCAGCTGCATTCCTCTGTGGACATTGTTTGTGTCTCCAGATATCTCCCCCTGAATTATTAGCTATGGAAAAGACTTATTGCAGAGATCCTGGGYTTAGTTTAGTCTCCTGCTCACTGCAGGTCCCTTCCCAAATCTGTTTTGTTCCAAGTGTCTCTAGCACTGCTTCTCCTCCCGGTGTTTCCCCCGGGTCTCTCCCCTGCAGTCTGGTGGTTCTCGCTGTCAGGAAGTTATCCCTCATGCTCAGGCTACTTCTTATCAGTCTGTCACTTTTTCAACTCACTGGGCTAATAGTTTTCCCAGTACCAGAGCTGTCTCTCGGTGTCCTTTTGCCCCAGTCTCCCCAGGGGAGCCTCTTCTTGCACTAAAAGAGGGGTCAGATGTGATGATTTTGCAGGTCTCATTTCTGCCCTCGTGCTCTGACTTCTCAGAGTCTCAAAGATTCGGGATCTGACCTGCATTGAACTCTGGAAAAGTGTACAAAAGAATGGGTTTTATGAAACAGAATCATGGAATCATTTAGGTTGTAAAAAAAACCTCTAAGATCATCAAGTCCCACTGTTAACCTAGCACAGCTGAGGCCACCCCTAAACAATGTCCCCAAGTGCCACATCTACATGGCTTTTAAATCCCTCCAGGGATGGGGGCTCCACCACTGCCTTGAGCAGCCTGTTCCAGGGCTTGACAACCACTTGCATGAAATTTTTTTTCCTAATATCCAACGTCAACCTTCCCTGGTGCAACTTGGGGCCATTTCCTCAAATTAGCAATGAAGATATCAGAGTTCATAAATCCCATGGGTTTAGACATTCTCATAAATATGAGAATTGTATCCATGAAGGGATGAAATGGTCTTTTCTGTCCTGGATGTGCATTATTTTTGGGGGGCAGAGGGAAAGCCTGAATTTATTCCAGCACTGAAATGTTGTTTGTCAGATTTGCAGCGTGGCTTTCTAAGGATGTGAAGAAACAGGGAAGAGAAAAGAGGAAAAAAAAAACCAACACAAGAAAGATAATTTTTGATGCTCAGGAACCAGGAAAAGGTTGAAAGCCCTTTTTCCTCATAGATTCAGCTCAAGGAAGGGACAGCACAGAAATCTCCCAGACACCCCATCCATTTAAGGCTCATAAAGGGGCAGCTCTTCCATCCTGGCTCCAGATGTGCACAGATGTTGAGCAGAGCTTTGCCCTGCCGTGCACCATCATTTGGCATCGGCAGCGCTCTCCTGCATCCCCATTTTCCTCTCTGGAGGACACCTCAGCAGCTGGACTGGAGAGGAGAGCAGCAGGGCTCGCTGCTGACTCAGCACTAATGTAATTAATAACCTCTTCCCATCCTTACATTACCAACAACATCAGCGTGTCAGGGACTATTTACAATATAACTTACACAAATGTCATTTTGCTGCGCCGAGCACTTCATATTTCGCAATTCTCTGCCACAGTAATAAAATCAGTCAGCCAGTCGGAAGGGAAACACACCCAGGAGATATCATTATTAATGGCACTGGGCCAGGCTTTTCATGAGGCAGAGGGGAGCTCATTCCTGCACTGAGATGCCCTCAGGTCTCTGCACGGGATCTTTTTGGGTCCAGCTGAACCAGAGCTCAGTTATTTCTTCCTGTTATACCTTTGGAAGGGTTTGTCAACGATCTCCTYGCAGTTTCCATCAACCCACTTGGTTCTCCAGGGCTTTGTGTTGCTTTTAATGTGGTTTTAAAGGTCTCAGATAATTTCACTTGTCTTGAATTGATTGTTTCCTGCAGTAAAATATCCTTCTCGGTGCTTCCTGTTTAACATCCTTGATCCCTGGGCATCCAAAGGCGCTTTTCCTCATGGGGGTTCTGCCCTGGTACTGAATGAAGGTGGCTTTGATGCCCTGGTGCTTTGTTTTAAAGTCTTAAATTAGTGGCTGGATTGGATCTTGGCATCTCTAATTGGTCATTTGCAGCGAGAGCTGATCTCTGACATTGCAGTCTGGGTTCGTTGTGGCCTTGCAGCACTTAAAGAGGGTTTAGAAAAAAGAGATAAAGTGACTTTATSCACAGGCAGACAGCGATAGGGCAAGAGGGAAGAGTTTTAAACTGAGAGGAGAGGTTGAGATCAGCTCTTAGGAGGAAATTCTTCCCTGTGAGGGTGGGGAGGCCCTCAGGGTGCCCAAAGAAGCTGTGGCAGATCCCTGGAATTGTCCAAGGCCAGGCTGGACAGGGCTTGGAGCACCCTGGGACAGTGGAATATGTCCCTGCCATGGCTGGGGGTGACACTGGATGAGCTTTAAGGTCTCTCCCAACCCAAACCATCCAGGGATTCCATGTTTCATAGGGGTATAAATACACATAAACAATGAAGGTGCCCCAATCCCATTGGTTTTAGGCAGAATATGTTGAAAAATATCATAAAAACAATCCGTCAGGGTGCAGCTCACAGTGACAGCAGTGCAAAAATTGCTGGTGATTTCCCTGGGAGATGCACAGATCGTGAAGGGACTTTTTATATCCTGTTTTATTCTCTGACAAGAAGAAAGACTTCTCAAAGTGTGCCACTTTTACACAGGTAGTTGTGCTGGCATTGATCTTCCAGAAAGACCCAGCTTTGCTAAACTGGGATCAAATAATTTACTGCTGCTGTCCCTCTGTTCTCCTCTGCAAGATCCTGAACCTCTCTGTGCAAGTCTGACACATCCAGAAGTATTTGTGAAGGTGTGTGAGAACCATTAATATGGGTCTCTATGCAAGCAAAGAATGTGACAGCATTTGAAAATATTTTGCTGTGGTTTCAGATCTAACAGCAGCCATGGCAAATTCACATTTGTCTTTTTCCTACTGGTTTTTATTTTTTTTTCTTTTTAAAAGAGAAAAATCCCAGCATTTGATGGATTAAATAGTGCATTGACTGCCTAGAGCATTGGAGGTCTGGATGGGATAAAAATGCACGTGCCATTTGGGGTTTTATTTTTAATGGAAGCATATAAGGGAGAATTACTGATTTTATTCTCCCAGAACTGTCACATTAAACCTGTCTTCCACAGGTGTAACTGTATTTGATTCACTTGATGACCTCTCATCTTTAAGGGAAATTATTACCCTCCACCATAGGATAAATTATATGTTTTTACATGTTCAGGCTGTTTTTAGGCTGTTTCAGATTAGTTGTTTCAGAGACAGCCCTGCAAAAAGAAGGCAAATTGAGTTTTATTGGGGCACAACTTCCTTTCCATCCCAAGTTGGCTGTTGTGTCTTCAAATCTGACACACAGCAAACACCGAAATCAGTGAAATTACATGAAAGGTAGAGATGATTTTACCTCCTCAATCCCCACTTTTCGCTGTCACATTTCTGATTCCAAGGCAAAACGTCACAAAGCAGGCACAAAATAGGGAAATGTGGAGCCTGTGTCAGCCGGCACAGGTGCTGCAAAATCTCGAGTTCTTGCAGAAGAACTGATGAGCAGAAGTGGCTGCAGCGAAAAATCTCAAAGGGTTCCCATCAAGCACAAGTGTCAGTCAAGTAGCCCGACAATGCCGGAAAATCAGCGCCGAATTCTCCGGGAAGAACCGCGGGGAAAATGATGCCATTTGTTTGCAATTCTAATACAATGAACCAACAGATCACTCGCAAAACGCTCCTAAATGAAAATGTGCATAATAGATGTGCAGAGCCAGGAGGGAGAGAGGCTGTGAGGARAGGGGGGATCGGGATCCGGGCTTTGCTGCTGAAATTTGAGTGTTTTGGTCAAGCTATGACATCCAGAAAGTCACATCTGGGAGAGGTTGGAAGTGAAAGGTCTCCGTTTTTTTCCAGAAAAAAAGGAGGTTTTAGTAAAGAAGGAGTCGTTGTCATGAAGTGGTCAAGTGTTCAGTAAAAACACAAACATGGATGCATGATGTAAAGTCTGAATGGATTAAAAATCACCTGGAAACTGAGASAGATCTCCCAACATTATTCCTTTGCTGAGAAAAACCAGCTTTTAGCATTGCTTGATTTCTGCTGGGTTTTGCTGGGTTCTTTTCAGGAGTGGAGGGAGGAATTTCCATGGAAAGTCGATAGAGATCAACTGTTGGTTGTCTTTTCCACTGTAAGAACTTTGGACTTTTCCAGGGAACAAATCACATCTGGATGAAGTTTTAATTATTTTCAAATCATTATTTTTTTCAGCAATACCAAAGAGAAGCAAAACCTAGATGCTTCTCCCAGTCAGAACAAAGCAATTAGGCTTGAAACTGGTATATTCTATAGGTAAATAGAATAATGTAGCACGACCTGTCTGGGGATCTGAATGAAATTTATGAACCAGGTGACCTCAAGGAATACCTGGGATTTGTGCTCTTTTTGGGAATTGTTCTGTGGACAAGGAATAAGCTGGTTCTGAGGATTGCTGGTGATTTGGCCTCTGCTTCTTCTGGAGTCTCATCTGTGCWGGCAGAGATGGAAATTGCTTAAAAATTACCACAATATAATGTTGGCCCACAAGGGAGAATATTGGGATTTCCCTAAGAGTGGAAAGGTGTTCACAGTGAGAGCCAGGCTGGAAGCAGCAGTGTAAYAGCACAGAATTCCTGCTGTGCAGTCCATTTGTCCCACAAATTGTGTGTGAAAAGCACCAGATTACATCCACAGGAAAAAMTGCCAGGTCTGGAACATTGGAATGATGTACCATGACATTGTCTGCTCATKGTTGGCTTCAGAACCAGGAGGATCCTTTGCTTTCTCTCTTAAAGGATCATTGGGGAGCAGAACAACRAATTCCTTGTAGGATTGGCCCAGATCATCTGTATTTTTCTTTTCTTCAGTGTCTAAATACATATATTGTGACATTAAATATAGGCTGGGATGATGGGAATACTTTGCTTCTCTGGCACTGAGGAGGTCTATCAAAGAAGGGCAGGAAATTGGGTTCCCTGACCCTTCTTCCCTCTCTGGGATGGTGCCTAAAAGATCAGGACTAATTTGTGTCAGGGCAAAATTTCTGCTAATTATATTTCTTTAAATGTTTTTTTTTTTTTACCTTTTTATTAGTTTTTTTTTCCTTCCTCTATCTCCTCTTCCCACAGCTTTCTGCTTCTTCCATTTTCTCTTTTCCCTAATGCTTCCCTAAAGACACAAAACAAAGTAAGATAAACTCAGCTTTTATTGTCTGCACTGAAATTTGTGCCATTCCAGGTGATCTTTTTTTTATCTGGACTGAGAGAGGTTCAATAAGAGGTAGAGCTTCTCTGTCACAGTTGCTTTAAGTTCACAGTTGCTGCCTGGGAGGGTCAATTTTAGGACCAGCCCAACCCTCTGTGCATCCAAAAATTGAGCAGAACCCTGAGGAAGAGTATGAAAATGGACTCAGCTTCGTTTTCCCAGCTTCCAGTAGTGTGGGTGTTGTAAGGAATAGTTCTGAGGGAATTAAAAAAAAAAAAAATCTTTGGGATTTGCCTCAATTTTTCATGAGGGGCAGCCAAGGTCTCTCAGCATCCTCTGGAGCATGGAGGTGGCTGCTGTCACAGGGAAGAGGGAATTGCCCTCATCGTTTCTTTTCTCCATGATTTGGGATGGATGATGATGCTTTTATGATCCTTGGGAACATTGAGGAGACCTGCTGGCCCAGGGAGGAGGAGGAAAGCAGGAGGAATTATAAAGTGACTTTAGGATTGTTTGGAGGGAAATTGTTAAGGCAGGAATGTGCTTTTAATTTAATTAATTGTTTCGATCACCCTTGTTTCAGATAGCACCTGCAAAATAGAGAAACTAAACTGGATTCATGGCTGGCTCTTTTCAAGATAAAAAAGCCCTTGACTATTTCATGGCTTTATGTGAAGGGTAAACACTACAAGGAGCTATTTGACAGCAGGACCTGGCTGTTGTTATCACCTCTTGTCCTCCTTCTGCTTTAAATTTACATTTTTATTTAAAGCTATTTTCTCTCCTCCCAGTAGATGGAAAACCTAGAGTTAYCTCCAAGGTTATCACTGGCTGTCTCTTCCCAAGGTCTGTGTAGCACAGGTAATTGGGGGAAAGTCGAGCAGCAGGGAGAAYGTGAAGGAAGCTCAGAGCATTTAAGTGAGAAAAAAATTCTGAGGTCTCCAAAAGCCATGAGATGGAGCCTTGCCTTTGGAACAAATCAAGAAAGCTCCTTCTCAAAATCAAATCTTTCTGCTCTTTCAGAAAAAGCAGAAATCTATGAGCTCTAGAGAAAGGGACAGCCCAGGCTGTGGTTGATGCTCCAGATGTGAGGAGGACACAAAGGGCAGCAAGAGCTGCAGATAACTTCTCTCCTATCAGCACTTGAGGGGAATTCATTGCYGATGTCTGTGCTTGGATCTGGGCTTGGAGGGGTGAAATCTGCCCCATCACAGCCCCTCTGTGAGCTGGCAGATCCCTCCTGTCTGGGTGACACTGCAGGTGAATAATCTCTTTCAAACATTTGCTTTCATTCATGGGGATTGAAGCTTCCTTTTGAAACATCAAATCCACCGATGGAATTATGGGTGGTGTACACAGGAGAAATCATCTTTTCTGTTGCTGCTGAATTCCTCAAAAAAAGGAGGGGGGAAAGGCTCCCAGGAGCAGTGCAACTTTTGTGAAGGCTTGATAAAACCATCCCTGCTTCTTGTTGGTTTTCATTTTCTTTTAATGCTCTGTAATAAAGGGGAAAGGATTTCCAGGGGCTGTTTCTGGCTGAGGTTCTGCTGGGGATGGCTTTGTGCTCTTCAGGCCATTCTCCCTCTCCTCTGGTGTGCCACGTGGCTCTTGCCTTCAAACCTCCCCTTTTTTAATTTTTTTTTTTTTCCTTAGAAGAGATTTTTTTTTTTTCTGCAGAAATAAACACGATGACTTTTTCATGAGCATAGAAAAGCTCAGAAGTGCTTGCAAAGCCCCAGCTCTTGTTTGATTTGTCCTTTTGCACAAACAAGGGACAGTTCATAAACTCTCCATGGTGGAGAGATTTGATTGATTGCATCAGGGAGTTGTGGTGGATTTAGGTTTTTTTTTTTGGTTTTYTTTTTTTTTTTTTTTTAAAGTGGAAGTATATAAGGGAGAATAACTGATTTCATTCTCCCAGAACTGTTACATTAAATTTGTCTTCCACAGGTGTAACTGGTTTTTTTTTCCAATTCAGTTGACGATCCCTTGTCTTTAAGGGAAATTATTATCCTCCACTATAGAATAAATTACATGTCAGGCTGTTTTTAGGCAGTTTCAGGCTGGTTARTTCAGAGACAGCCCTGCAAAAAGAAGGCAAATTGGGTTTTATTGGGGGACAACTTCCTTTCCATCCCAGGTTGGCTGTTGTGTGTCATAATTTAATTTCCAATGTGGAGTCGAGAATGTGTGCTCTGACAGGCCTGGACAAATGGAATATCCCACCAGCACCCAAGGCAGCTTTTCTGTGTTATTTACTCTTATTTACTTATTTATTCTATTTTGAAGTGGAGGTGGCTCTTACCTGATACACAAACCACACTGTGCTGTGTGATAATGGAGGATTTATTCCTGTTGGGCACAGAAAGSAGCCCAAATCCACAGCAACATCCCAGTCATTTGTGTGCTGCATTTCTGGAAATATTTCCCCTTTTCACTCTTTCCAGTTATTTTTCCTYGTGTGAGGCTGGAGTAACACTGGAAAAAAAGGGTTCACTCTTTTCCATCAGGAGTTGGGAAAGGCAGGGGATGGTGACAGAGCAGAGGTCACTTGTCCATCCTTTGCCAGTGGAAATTCAAGGCTGAAAGAGCAGAAAAGGGCACATTTTTGTCATGAATAATCCGTGGATCCAGAGGGGAAAACATCCTTGTTGTCCATTTCCACCACGTGGTTTCCTTCAAGGAGAAAGCAGGAACAATCCTAAAACTCATCTGCCATATCCTCAGGTATTCAGGACTCTTTAGGCCAAATTCAGCTGAAAAGGGTGTCTGGTTGGTAGTGGGGTTTGTGTCTTTTTGCATTTCCCAGTGTTGGCAACACAGGTGTCCATGAAGACTTGAAAAATGCATCAATTCTAAAATAGTGAAAAAGTGGTTGTAGGCAGGGCTCAGATTTCAGTCCCTGGACACAAACATGTACAAAGGCTGAAAATTAAATATTTCAGGGTGATAAGGGACTTAGAGCTTGTAGGTAAATGCAGTTTTTAAATAATAATTTACACCTGTGCTTCTACTCCTGTTCTTTTTATCCTTTTAGATGTTTTTCCCTCTAAACMTCAGTGTCTTCCTGGGGATGGAATGAAACCTGAGCTCAAAGGCAGACAGATAACTGGAGATAGAATATCACTCACCCCTGTTTTACAACTGACTGAATTTGGGAACTCATCTGTGTGACTGTAGGACACAGAATATTTCCTCTGGGTGCCTGAATCTCCATTTCTCACCAGCTGACAAAAATCAAGCAGAACCTGTATTCTCCACCTGGGAGGCCAGAGGGTTTCCAATAAAGTCCAAATAGTGTAGGGAAATGAGGGATGTAAAATCTTCCAGGGCTCGGTGTGGGATGAGCTGTTCTGATTTCA
>NW_026623662.1:433787-441881 GCF_030028575.1 Malurus melanocephalus
TTAATTAATCCCCAGCATGGTGGAGCATGTTGGGTTTCAGGGTGTTGGGGGACAGTTATTCTTTTTCTCTGCCTGCCTTGTGCATGAAACTGTAGAAAAAAACCCACAACACTCTAGAATTTTGTAATTTTTTCCCCCTGTGCCCAGGAATTCCTATTTAGATGAAGGTTTTCTCAGCGTGCAGTGCTTGGCACAATGGGACCCTGCTYTTGGTTGTGACCTCAAAATGTTGCCATAATAATAATAATAATAATAGTCTGCGGCTTTTGGCACATCACCTATTAATCACAGCAGCTGTCAGGCAAAGCATTCGATGGGAATAGCTCCCTGCAAGAAAAAACAAATACAACAACACCCCGTGGCTTGTGGAGCTCGAATCCCCACTCTGGAGGGTGCCAGGGAAGGAAGGAAGGGCTAAGCCRTGACATTTCACTCTGATTTGTTAACCTTGGCTGCTGTTCAGCTGCTCAGCTTGGGGTGTCCCCGGAGACATCCAGAGTTTGAAATATTTACAGCGAGCACGAGCTGCAGTGAAGGTGCACAGAGGCATCAGGGACAGAGTTTGCTATGGGGGAGAGAGGCATTCCTGGGATGGTTTGTGTGCTGTTCCCGTATTTAGGGYCTGCTGTGGGTTTTTTCTCCCCTAAATTTTGTTTTGTGCAGACTGTGGGATGCCCTGAGGCAGCAGATCCATGGTTTGACAGGTGTTGTTCCAAGAATTTGCTCAGCATTTCAAGCCCACCATGCTCCAGGTCCATGGGGTGATCCCTGCTGGAAAAAGCAGGGAGCTTTATCAGGAATTTACCCTCAATCCCATGAAATTTGGTGTTGTGATGCCACAGACCACTCATTTATGTCCCGTGTCATAGGCAAAAAAGAAGGTAAATACATTCAAAAATAGCTCTCCAGCTAATTTTTGATTTTTGGTTTCAAATTCCCTGAAAATTGCTCCRCATTTATGCTTGAAAAATTCCCGGTGCTAAACTGGTCCATCTGCAGGAAGCAAACTGGTCCATTAGAATGTCTGCRGAGAGCAATCCCAAACAAAATGAGATTACTGTCAATTTGTGTTTATTTGAATTAGTGGATAAGTCCTAGTCATGGATCAGGGCTAAACATGTACAAATAATTGATTTTAGGTTCAGTGGCTCAAAGCAAAAACACATGGAAAATCTTCTGGTTGACCTAAACCAATTTTTCCCCAAGTTTCCTGTTAAAATGAAGGCATTAAAAAAAAGCAACAAGAGAATTCACTGCTTTAACACAGGCCCCTGTTAAATATTTGAAGCTTCAAGAGATATTTTCCTCCTCATTTTGATATTTTCTCATTTTTGCTGTTTAAAAAAATGAAGTAAAAATTTCTTCCAAAATAAAACAGCAACATCTTTGATGGTTAAGTTTTACAAAGAAAGTTCTCAGACTTCTCAGAGCTGTTGAGAAGTATTTTGCTGTGGGTAATGATTGCCCTGTGTTGATTGATGACAAGTCAACATCTCTGTCCAGTTTTAACTCAGACCCCAATGTGACAGATGCTGTATAAAGATTGAGCATGAAGATTTTTAACTGAGGTTTGTGACATTTTCTGCTTGAGGAAGTTTTTGTTTTTTTCTTTGCAGAGGCCAAGGGCGTTAGGGAGTTTTGATCACTTGGGTTGYGCTGTTTAAATTTGCACTGTGAAATTCTTGGGGGGAATTGAGGTGAAGTTGGGCTGGAAGTCGATTTGAACCCTCTAAACTGTTCTGGAGCTGAATTTCAGCCTTTTCTTCTTGGACTCCATAGAAATGACACCATTACAAACACAGAAACTGTCATGAGGGGTCACCTTGGGGTTTGGCACCTTTCAGGCTCCAGGCAGGAAGGAACAAAGTGTGCTTGAAACCAGACCAGTGGGAATAACCAACCCCCAGATCCAAACCAGACCAGTGGGAATAACCAACCCCCAGATTCCCTGTGTCCCCTGTTTAGGATTTAGCTGCTCCCTTCCTCCACCACAGCAGCCCCCTCTGGACCTTTCCCACCACTCCACCCTGGTTTGATCCCCACAGAGGCAGCACTGGCACCTTTTGGGGCAGCTCTGCAAACCACCAAGGGCTGAATGAACTTGCTGGCAGCAGGCTGAGGAGGCTGTGAAGCTCCTGGGATTGAGATTTTACAGAAGGAGAAGTGAGAATAAGGATGGTGGCAGAGGTGTGTGAGCCTCGAGGATCCCTGGCACCCCAACCCTGGTGGGTATCAGGGCAGTTTGGCTCCAGCTACCAAAGCCTCATGGCAAAAACAATCACCACCAATTCCCAAAGGTGTTCCCTGCCCCGGGAATGTGTAGCCCCACCCATCCCGGTGCAGATCCTTGGGAATGGAGTGCAGACCCCAGCAGAGTTTATTGGTAAATGCTACCACTGATTAAAACAGGCTTGAGCTGCTGTAGGAACAAGAGGTTGCCATGGAAACAGTCTCTTGATGTGTCCAGGTTTTGAAACCACTTTTCCCTCCTCTCCCGCCCTCGACTCTTCTCTTTTTTTTTTTTTTTTTTGCTGTTGTTTTGTTGGAGATTTGCTCTCCTGGGGTAAGGTGGTGCGGGAGGGCTCTGGGGAACAGGGAAGAACCAAGAGGAGCTGCTCATGCCAGGCAGGGCTGCAAGGATGAGCCCCTCTCTGGTGGTCCAGCAATGGGGCAGAATTTGTAGGGATCCTGCAGGGTCTGGATGGACCTTGGAGGGTCACATTGTGGTGGGAGAGGGGAGAATAACCCCGGGAAAACCCCCTCCCAAAGGCACCTCTTTGGGATGCTCTGAGCCTCCTAAGGGCTTTGCTCCTGGGGCTTTCATCTCAGGATGACTCTTCTCTATCACCTCCCTCCTCTTGGGATGGTGGCACTGATGGGAAGCCACCCTTTGAACAATGGGAAATCAAGGCAATCCCATCAGGAGTGGCTCTGAGAGACAAAAGAGGATCCTCCCTCCTCCTTGCCCACCCCTCCCTGGGCTCCCTACCTTGGCAGAGGAGTTTTCCTTTCGCTCAAGTGGCTGAGAAGCAGCCCCTCCCCTGGGGTGGTTGTCATTATGCAGCTGTGGTGAAGAGCCATTGACGACCCCTGCAAAGCTTTGAGGAGAATTTTCCTTGTAGATCACTCAGCCCTGCCTTTCACACATGGAATTTTTTTTTATTTTTACCAACCTCCTGCTTGTTTTTGTGTTTTCTTCTAAAATGCAGAAGCATCTGCATAAACACAGTCTCCTCCTCTCTGTGTGTTGCTTCTTTTGTCCCTTCCCTGGGAATTCCTGTGGTTCTTTCCAAGTCCATCCCAAGCTCTTCAAATTCTGCATGAAGCTCCTCCCTGCAGGAGCTGTTGAGGATATGAAAAACCCTACTGTTAAATGTTATTTTTCTATATGATATGCAGGAGTTATTCAAGTGTTTCACTGCATCCAGAGCAGACTGGGAAATCCTAAACCTGGGGTGGATTTTCAGTGTTGTCYTAAAAGCTCCAAAGATTTCCCTCTACAGTCCCCTGGAGGGTGGAGCCAGGTGAGGGTTGGGCTCTGCTCCCAGGAAACAAGAGGAAACGACCTCAAGTTGTGCCAGGGGAGGTTTAGATTGGATAAAATCTAAACCAAAATTAGGGAAAATTTCTTCACTGAAGGGGTTGTCCAGCCCTGTGAAATGCTGGAGTCACCATCCCTTGGAGGGAGTTCAAAGCCATGTGGATGTGGCACTTGGGGATGTGGGTTAGTTGCAGCCTTGGTAGTGCTGGGGAATAATTGGAATTGATGATCCCAGAGGGTTTTTCCAACCTAAATGRACAGCAGGAGTTATGAAATCTGACATAACCTTCCATGGATTTGCTAAAATATATGGGAACACCAATAAATTTACTCAGAATCACATCACTGTCCAGACTTCCTCAGCAAGATTTGTCTCCTCCCAAATAACAACACTGGGAATTTTTGGACAAGGATCCCTTAATGCTTAGCATGACCTGATGACAAGTGGGGAACACCCAGCAGCCCTGGTGTGTTGCAGAAGAAAACCTCCAAGAATTGGAGAAGAAACCTCCAAAAAGCTCCTCCCTTTTTCCCCAAGCTTGTAGGAACCCCTGCACCTCCCCATGCTGTGCGTTATTTCCCCGATTTTCAAATTTCAAGCCCTCCCACAAAGCTTGGACAGCTTCTCGCTTTCATGGCATCTTGAAAGGCACCGGAGAGGCCCTGGAGTCCTTCTGCAGGAACGTCTCAATCAAAGGTGTCATGAAAGGGGTTTAATTTCAAAAGCTCTGAATTACACCTGGATCAGGGGGGACGTGGTGRTGGTGGAATTGCTGAGCTCAGGAGGTTAAAGAACGAAGGGGAATTCACAGTTAACATCTGCGACACACCGAGTTGGCATGAGAGAGCCTCCATCCTCAGRGCAGCTATCAAAGGCACTTCCCAAAAGCTCCCGTGCTTTTGGGAGATATTTAATTACTCTAATGTTCGTTAAGAGTCACTCATGGCCAAAGAAGTGGATTTCTAAATTCGAAGATGCGCTTTTTTTGGGTTTTTTTCGCTCCCAGAAAGAACGGCTGAGCGGCAAACCGACCCCAGCGAGGCGAGGAGGATGCAGCGAGCTCAGAGCCGCTCTGAAAACAGATCAAATATCAGTTCACACAGCAGCCCCTGCCTCCATCTGCACCAGCATGGTGACAGGAGAATTGCTTTGAAATCCTCTGAAGAAAAGCATCCAAGACGGTGCTCTCCTGGGAAAACCTCTCCTTTCCTGGCGTTCTGTTCCCCAGTAGATCTCATGCAAGAGGTGGCAGGTGGTGAACCTGTTGTGTGGGGAGGGGCAGGGAATCCGAGAAGGGGAATTAGGCAGGTGTTTAGCAAGGCAAACAGCAGCCATTCAGCGCTGGCATTCCTGGATTCTCCTCTGAGCCACCTGGAGGAGCCTGGACTCTGGTGTCARGGCAGGTAATTGGGAAAAAACACGGGCACAATGAGTGGCCTGGGCCACATGGGTGAAATTCCAAGCAAGGCTTGGGTGGGGAGGGGTGGAGGAGAGCTCAGCTGTGTAACCTGGGCTGGCCAYAGCCACACAACCCGAATTATTTGGAGCAGAATCTCCTTGGAGGAATGGGTTTGTTGGGATGGGGGTTTGGGGTGGCGCTGGTAAYGTGGGCACAGCTTTGTGCCGGRGTGTGGAGCTGCCCTYGGTGTCTCTCTGGCAGCTCACGATYTTCCTGCTGGCACATCYGAGCCTGGCTTAGCTGGGGAATATTGCATAAACCTCACTGGGGACCTCGAGAGCAGATTAATTCCTCGAGCATCGTTCTTTTTGCTGCCGGTGAAGTCTGTGGCTCCGACGAGATCCCGGGCTGGACCCTCCCCAGGCAGAGAAGGCATGGGAGGAAGGAAGAGATCCCTTCCTCCTGAGCCCAACTTTTTTTTGAGAAATCCTTCTTTGTGGATTTGTCCAGCGGCAGAAGGGACCTCTCTCCAAGCCCTGGTGGTGGTGATGATGATGATGGTGAGACAGCCAAGTTAAGGTGAAGACAGAGTGTTATTAAGTCCCTCTTCCTCCCTCCCTCAGGCGGAGCTCAGGCTGGGAAAACGCTTTGGATTCGGTGGCCTGTAATTATGTAATTCCTCCTCGTTATCCTTTCTAATTGTTCTCGGTGCTGTTTCCTAAACTGATTGGAAACAATGGCAGATGGGGGTGAAGTGGGAGGCAGGCGTGAGCGTGGCAGGCTGCCAGCAGAGTACAGCGCAATCCAGAACGGGAGAGAGGGAAGGGGAAAAAAATTAAAAAAAAAAGGAAACAAACAGACAAACCCAGGAAAAAAAACAACAAAAACAACAACAAATCCAGAAACAAACAAAAAAAAACAAAACAAAAAAAAACCCCAAAAATTCAGAAAAATCAGACAAATCCACGGCCAGCACCTGAATGGAGAGGACACCTGAACCACTGCCAGGCTGGGAGGTGCCGGCTGGAGATGTTCAGGTTCATGCATATGCGATTTTCCGTGTTACATTCAGGAAATTCCTAGCCTTCCCCCATCCCTGGCACACCTCTGCTCGCCCAGAGATTCGCTGTTTTCCCATTTTTTTTCTTTCCCCCAGTACTCTGATGACGCAGGTTGGACCCTCGCTGGGAGGGGCTTTGCCGGGAGAATAATCCGTGGTCTTCTCCCTCTGGCACTGAGTCGTTTGTTTGCTTGTGTGCGGGAGAAATGAAAGGGAAAAGAGGGAAATTTGGGTTGTCGTTTTTGGGGTGAGTGCAGGGCAGAAGGAGGGGCCTGGGGGGAGGTGTTGCAGCAGGATTTGTTGATATTTGGCACAGGTTTCAGGGGAACGGCGGGGTGCAGCTCTCCAGGAGCCCGCTGGTGTCACCTTGGCTCTCGTTTTCTCTGCTGTTTGTCCCCACTGCCCCCTCCCCATGTGAGTGATGGTTTTTTTTCAGGGATGTGCATCCCAGAAGGGTTTGGGGATCCAGCAGAGCCCTGGTCTGACAGTGCCCAGCCCTTCTCTCACTGCCAGGCCCCTCTTGCAGCTCAGTAGGATGAGGAAAATTAACCCACAACCACCAGAGGTTTATGTCCAAAAAGGAGACAGAGGAGTTCTGTAACTTTATTCATTAATAAGGGGAGAGGCTGTGGGGCATTTCCCATGGGGTCTCTCAAATTCATAGAGGATGCAGTCTTTTTTATCCCAACTTTCCTCTCTGCATTTCCCTCTCTCTTTACCCGTTGGCTGAGAGGCTTGAGAGGTACAGATTTCCCAAATTATCTAATGCAGACCCCCTTCTAAAATACATCCTTCCTTTCTTCTTCTTCTTCTTTTTTTTTTTTTTTTTTTCCTACTTCTCTGCTCTTATAGTCTATTAACTTAGTCTGGGGTAAGTCCTATGTGGAAGTCCAGTAAAATTCTCATGGAAATCCTTCCTGTTGTTTCCTTCTATCTCAGTATCTGTCTTATCTTACCCGCACTCACAGTTTGTTTATAAAAACACTCCCTTCTCATTCCTTTCAGTGGGAAGGGGCAGCACTCACTGCTGCTTTTTATTTTATTTTTSTGTGGGGAAGGGCAGAACAAGCCCGGGAGGAATGTCTGAGCAGCAGTTTCTGTGTCAGGGGCAGGGGACAGATGTTTGTGAGGTGATGTGGCATCCCACAGAGCAGCAGCACCCCCACCCCTGCGAGGAGCAGGGCTCTTTTAGGGCATGGCAGGTGACCCTACAGAAAACAGACCCTGTTCACCCCTATGGGATCTGCAGGAGGCTCTGAGCCACCCCTGCGTGCTGGTGCTGATTTACCTCCCTCATCCCAATCTCTGAGTGTTTAATTTCTGCCTCAACCCCGTGTCCTGACAGAGCTTGGAGCTGGGCAAGCCACTGGGGGGGAAAAAACTGAATTTATCTCCTCTTCTCCTCCAACTCCAGAGCTGTTCTGCTGCTTTTCCATCGCTGCTGACACCTCTGTGTTGTTGCCAACCTGTCCCAGCTGGCCCAGCCTCTCTGACTTCCCCAAACAGCTCTCCAGGATGGATGGAGAGGGGAAAATCCCTCCTGAGTTTTGTCCTCGGTGCTGGATGGGAGATTTCCTTCCTGCTGTGGGATGAGTGGGGTCAGGGAAAGGGGTGGAAGGAGCTGGGAGGTGCAGGAACTGGAAGGATTTGAGCTTCCAGTGGTGATCTCCAGCCTCCCCTGGGCAGGAGGGGAAGAGAAAGAACCAGCAGGGAATGGCAAACGGAGCCATCCCAGGTCCCAAAATGACCCTTTGGGTGCCACCAGCTGGACTGGCATCACCAGCAGAGCCATCCCAGCTCCCAGAATGTCACTCTGGGTACCACCAGCAGAGCAACCCCAGCTCCCAGAATGTCACCCTGGGTGCCACCAGCTGGACTGACATCACCAGCAGAGCCATCCCAGCTCCCAGAATGTCCCTCTGAGTGCCACCAGCCAGACTGGCATCACCAGCAGAGCCATCCCAGCTCCCAGAATGTCACCCTGAGTGCCACCAGCCGGACTGGCACCACCAGCAGAGCAACCCCAGCTCCTAGAATGTCACCCTGGGTGTCATCAGCCAGACTGGCACCACCAGCAGAGCCATCCCAGCTCC
>NW_026623662.1:442234-447419 GCF_030028575.1 Malurus melanocephalus
CCACCAGCAGCTGCTCCTGTGGGTCTGCACTGCAGATTTGCTTTGGCATGAACCTGGGAGGGCAGCTCAGTCTTGTCAAAGGCTGGAGGAGCTCCCTTGGCTGCCTTCTGTGTGTCCTGGGCTGGCTCAGGGCTGACAGGCACACGAGGGGATGCTTGGCAGATCTTTTTCCCAGCAGTGCTTCTGGTTGTTGGCTGCATAAATACGTGAACTTYTTCCTTTTGCTCGGCAGAACTTTTTGCCTCAAATGTTCCCATGATGATACAGCACAGGGGAAAAAAACCAAACCAGTTCCTTCTATCAGCTCTGTATTTGGACATTTTAAATTCCATTTTTTTTCCCGTGGAATTGTCCTTTTTCTTGTGTTATGAGGCAGAAAGAACAAAAGATCCCTCTRTCATTTTCTGATATGCCTTTATGATCCCTGTTCACGTTCATCTCTCTGAAATGCACCGTCTGAGAGCTCCTGCTAATCCCTCTGCATGAGCAAAGGTTTGCCATGACCTTGATCAGCCTTGTCCCAGCTCCCTGGGCTGTATTTAGGGCAGATTGGTGCCTTTTGGGATGGCTGGAAATTSCCTGGGCAGTGGCACGTTTGTGGTGCTGGGGACAGGATTTTCCATCTCAGAGCAACAGGAGAGAGCCACCAATTGCAGGAGAGAATCCTCAGGGATGTTCTGGTGGATGTTCTACCACAAAATGGGATGCTGAGAGAGATTTTTTCCACCTCTTTTTCCAATACCTGGCATTGGGATGTAGGGGCTGAGTTAGGATGAGGTCTGGTATGAATGGGGAGGAAATCCCAGCTCCTTCCCAGCTGCAAACATTTCTTCCACGCACATGGAGCAGTGGAAGAAGGAAATAATTTTCCCTCCAGTCCCAGGATTTATTTATTTATTAATTCATGCCTGTGTGAGGTGTGTATTTACCTCCCTTTCACCACACATTTGCATTACTTTCTTCTCTCCTTTGCAGAACACAATCCCAGGAATGTCTGTCGGGAAATACAATCAGAGCAACTCATGTTATTTCAGTGTGTTTCACACAGTTGTTTTTCTGCTCTTATTAGTCTTTTTTTAGTCTTTTTTTAGTCTTTTTTCCCCCCTTTCTCTTCCTTTCTTTCCCAGACTAGAACAAATACAGTGAGACTGGCAGAAAATTGGCAAGCTGCAGCAATCCAGAGGCAGTGATTTTTTTTCTAAGTATCTTAATGGAGTCTGTCCTTTTTTTAATGTTTTCCCAGCCTGAGGTTGTTTGAGTATTTAAAAAAAAAAAAAAGAGAGAGAATCCAACAAGCCCTCTCCCTTCCTCCTCTCGCCAGCCCTTTTTACAAAGTCCATGAACCTACATTATCCATATTTCAGAAGCCTGCTTGGTCACAGACATTAACGAAGGAGGTGGAATTATCCTTCAGGCTGAGTCTTGGATAAAAATATTTACATAGGAATCAGACTCACCTGCATCAGTGCCCGTGTTTAGGCATTCCTGCTGTCCCTCCATCCTTTTCCCTATTTTTTTCTCTAGGATATTCTGTTTTCTAGTTAAATCTACTCCAGGGCCCTGCTGTCTGCAGACCTTATTTCCCTCTGTACAAAGGCAGCAGCACCAAAGCTTTATTGGGGCTTCTTTGGGGTTTTTTTTTGTTTTTTATTTGGGTGATTTTTGTTGATTTTGTTTTGGTGTTTGTTTTTGGTTTTGGGGGGTTTTTTTGGTGGTTTTTTTGGTTTGTTTTTTGGGGGTTTTTTTGGGGGTTTTTTGGAGTTTTTTGTGGTTTTCTTTTTTTGGGGGGATTTTATTTTGTGTGGTTTTGGGGTTTTTTTGAGGTTTTTTTTTGTTTGTTTGTTTGTTTGTTTTTGTTTCTTTTCTCCACCTGGCCTCAGGTTGTGCCAGGAGAGGTTTAGGTTGGATATTTGGAAAATTTTATTCACCAGAGGGGTTGTGAATCACTGGTAGAGGCTGCCCAAGGCAGTGGTGGAGTCCCCATCCCTGCCGAGATTTGGGGACAGGGGTCAGTGATGGCCTTGGCAATGCTGGGTTCATGATTGGACTGGATCTTGGAGATTTTTCTCAACCTAAATAAATTATTTTGTCATTGATTTTGTCTGGATTCACTATGAGGGACTGCTCAGGTGATCTCTGGATCCACACCCTCTCCTGTTGTGGTCTCAGCTTTCCTGATTTGAACTGAAATGGAACTCCTCCTGGGTGCTGCAGAAAGGTGTTGTGGGATGATTCTTGTTCCTTCTCTACCCCAGTGCAGCACTGGAAGGCTGTGGAGGATGTGAGGAGTCAGTCCTTGGTTGTCAGAATGATCAGTGTCTTGACTTCTGGCCATAAAAAATTCCAGAGAAATTTTCTTCAGAGCAGAGCTGGGAAATCCCAGCCTCTCTCTCCCAGCCAAATTCCTYGGTAGGACCTTGCTGTGGTTCTGTTTACCTGAATTCCCCAGCTCTCTGTGGATTTGYAACTCATTTTACTCAGTACAAATCCTGAGTTATTTTTTTTTCGGGAGTGATGTTTTTATTTGCTCGCTGTTTTTAATGCCTTTCTCTTTGGGGAGTCTGAGTCAACACACTATTTTTTTTTTGGTGATGAATAAGCTTTGCTGGCTCAGTTTATCCTCGTGAAAGATTTTAACAACTTGCCAAACCCTCTCTACTTTGTTTCTGTGGCTCCAGTCTGGTTTCTTGTGGTCCTGCAGCCCTCAGAGGTTTCTCTCAGCTCCATCCTGCAAATCCATGTGGGGATTCCTCATCCAGCAGTGACTCCCATTTTCTGTGTCTCTCCCACCATGGTACTGAAACTGTTGGAAAATCTGTTTCAACCTTCAAAAGGAGCTTTCAGAGCTGTCTGTAGGTGTAAGATAATGAGGCAAAGCATTCACCAGGGGCTGTCACTTACTCCTGTTCCTCACTGGGGCTCCTGATGGTCCCAAATCCAGGRCAGAGGATGAGGTTCTSATTTCCATGAACTTCCTGAGGTTCYTCTCATCTCACAGAAGTGCCTCAAGCACCAAAGTGTGGACTTGTGTAAACAGCACAGACCTCAAAGGGAACCCCTTCGTGTGATGGAGATCTATTGAGTGATTAATTTGATTTAAAATGAGGTCTCAGCCATTCTTTGAGAGGCTCTGGGCCAATATTTCCAAGGAGCCTGAATTTTTCTGTCTCCAACTGCTCTGCACAGGTCAATACTGCCACGAGCCCCAAAAGAGAGGGGATGGGATGTACCCAGACTGTGGGATGTGGAGCACTAGCACAGGGTTGTAGATTATTCAGAGTGCAGGGTATCCATCGTTTTGGATTCTCCTTATATTTTAAAGAAACTTTATTTTTATTATGATAATTTAACAATTAATAATTAGTTTTTATTTGTATATAATGTATAGTATATGGGTAAAGTTTTCTTATTTTTAAATTTTTTTTTTGTTTTTTTTTAGGCTTTTAGTTTTTTGTGAATTGATTTTCTTTGTGCAGTAATCATTTATTTATTTAAGATTTTTTGTTTGTTAAAGAGTTTTTTGTTGTTTGATATTTGTAGTTTTATTTTTTTATTTATTTTTTATTTCATTTTAAAATTAAAATTTGGTTTATAGATTTGTCAGTTAGACGTTGTATGTTTTGGAGAAGGTAGGGAATATAAATTATATAAAGTATTCTTTTTAGAGTATATATTTTTAGTTTAAGTAAGTTTTTAACTGGCGTGGTAATTTGTTAATTGTTAAATAAGCTGGTAAGTTTGTTTTGTTTATTTTTTGTAGTTTAGTTATTTTGTTTTGTAGGGTTTTAATGCTTGTATGAATAGATTTTGAATGGTTTGAAAGATTTAMGTAGTATATTTTATTAAAGTTTTGGTATTTATGTGTTAAAAGTAAAAAATTAATGGTGAATGCCAAGGTCCATCACAATCCCTGTCCTTTCATTGCTCTTCCAGACCTGCATTAAACTCCAACACAAAGATCAGGAACCCCTAAACCTTCCTCATTTTGCCACTAAAAACCCCCTTTTGGGTGGCAGCTCTTTGGGGAACCCACTCAGCTCTGACCCTTTGGGACGCATTTGCGAGGCAGAAATGCTGCAGTGGAAAATCCCAATATGAGGTTGAATTCCTGGAGTTTTATTTTCCAAGTTTGAAAGTGACAACTTGTTGGCCTTGAAGATTTTTCACCAGCGCTGGAATAATCCGGAGGGAGAGATTTTCTTCTCCTTTCTCAGGCCATGGGATAATTAGCAGATTTTAATGATGGCTTGAGAAAGCTGGCTAATGAGCTATTAAAAACACTCCTCACCCCCTTCCCATTACCCAGTCCCTAAATGAAAGCCCCAAAACAGTCGGTCATCGCTCTGACTGGACACGTCTTAAAGATATTTTTCTTTTCAAGCTAATTGTGGCTGTTTGGTATTTGCTGGGGAAATCTCCGCCTGGGAATGCAGCAGGATGAAAAATGGTCTGAAAAGCGGCCGCAGCTTGGTGCAGGAATCACAGAATCCTTCGTGTTGGAAAAGGCCCTTAAGATCGTTGGGTTTAGCTGTTAAATATGAATATAAATATTGCTATTATTGTTAACTGCTACCTTAAAGCTACTATTGATTGGCTTGTGAGCAATCCATGGCTCTGTGCTGGCCTGTTGAAATCCAAATTTCTGCCACGTGGATCCTGAAATCACGTGGTTGCACTAGAGCGTTTGCTGCCACAACCACTGGTTTTTTAGAGCCACATTAAAAAATTTGGTGTAGTCACACCTTGTCTACCTGGCCTTCCTTAGGGTGTTCTCTTCAGATATCAGGAAGAAATTCTTCCCTGTGAGGGTGGCACAGGGTGTTCAGAGARGCTGTRGCTGTCCCTGGATCCTGGCAGTGCCCAAGRTCAGGTTGGAYRGRGTTTGGAGCAGCCTGGCCTTGCTGAAACTGTCCCTGCAGGATTTGGAAGGAGATGATCTTTAAGATGATCTTTAAKGTCCTTTCCAGRCCAGCTCTGTGATTTTTCCTGAGCATGCTGAGGGTGGAGGTGAAGGGAGGACAGAGCCAGCGTGGTCTGTGCTTCCCACGTGTCTGTCCTTGCGAATTGCCTTCGGTGCCTCCCGTCTGTGCTCGTGGAGACACTGACAACTGTTCCTGCTCTCTCCAGCGGAGGTGGACAGCTTTTCAGAGCAAAATAGCTCCACACCCTCTGGCTGTGAACTCTG
>NW_026623662.1:448378-456335 GCF_030028575.1 Malurus melanocephalus
CTGCAGCTGTGGGCTCTGATGCTTTTCATCCTTGGCTTTTGATGTATTTCTTCTCTTCATTTGTGCTCCCTTGATCTGCAGGGGCTGCTGGAACATCCTGCCTGCATCCTTCCCTTCTGCTTCGATCCTTCCCTTCCATCCTTCCCTTCTGCGTCTATCCTTCCATTTCCATCCTTTCCTTCTGCTTCCATCCTTCCCTTCTGCATCCATCTTTCCATTTCCATCATTCCCTTCCATCCTTCCCTTCCATTTCTATCCTTGTCTTCCATTTCCATCCTTCCCTTCCACTTCCATCCTTCCCTTCCATCCTTCCCTTCCATTTCCATCCTTCTCTTCCGCTTCCATCCCTCCATTTCCATCCTTCCCTTCCACTTTCATCCTTCTATTTCTACCCTTCCCTTCCACTTTCATCTTGCCCTTCCATTTCCATCATCCCTTTTAATTTCCATCATTCCCTTCCACTTCCATCCTTCCATTCCATCCTTCCCTTCTGCTTCCCTCCTTCCATTTCCATCCTTCCCTTCCACTTCCATCCTTCCCTTCCATCCTTCCCTTTTTTTCTTTTCCATCCTTCCCTTCCACATCGCTGCTTCCCTCAGCTGCTCCCACAGGCACTGGCTCCTAAGCTGGCTCATGTCACAGCTTCCAACTGTCCACTCTTGCAATTTTCTGAAATTTCTTCTTTCAGACTGAAGAGTTCTGGTTCTAAGAGAGGTCTGTGGTGAGGTGATGCCTGAGATCCTGTGGGGGAAGATGGGTGGAGAAACCCCACAGAGCCCGAATGCTGCTGAGCTTTCCAGTGACAGCACATCAGAGGTTGGGTGTGATGGTGCCTTTGCAAAGACTGGAAAAGGTGATGTGAAACAACAGGATTGAGAAAGAGAGGAGATGGAAGCACCGTTTGGGTGTTGGTTATCAAGTCTATAAGATTTAGGGAAAAATGTTTTTATTTTCCATGCCTTGGTTCAAAAAATCTTTAAACAGGGAAGATGAAACCTTAATTTTAACTGTCTTAGGGTCGGGAAGTATCGCTGTCTCTGGAAGCATCTGACGTGGCTGATTTCTCTGAAGATGAAAATATTCTTTTCTTTAATCTATTTGCTGTCAAGCCAGGGCTGGAATGCCTCTGATTGCTCAGGCTTCGGGCAGTGACCCGTTCCTGAGGCCAGTTTGCTGATTTCTTTGTGCTGTTCGATCCGACAGCGCTCGTTCCTCTCTCCTCCTTCCACCCAAAAGATGCTTCAGGGAGAGAAAGGCACAGAGAAACYGAGTGAAAGCTCTGGAAGGGTTGTCTCAGTTCCCAGCAGTCACATCGTTCTTGTCAAAGCCAGCCAAGTGGAACTGGTGACACTCACCAGAAGAGCTGCTCTAAATTAAGCAAAACTGCAGAAAGTTGGTAAACAASCGCTGACGGCTCCAGGCCACAGGAGAATGGAGAGGTGACAAGTCTGTTTTGTCCCATGGAGGAAACCAGCATGGAGCAGAGCCCTCTGAAATGGTTCCACTGAGATCTGCATCGTGTAGGTGTTCCATGGGTGTCCCAAGGTGTTGGGAAAGCTGATATTCCATCCCTGGAAGTGTTCAAGACCAYGYTGGGCTGAGCTTTGAGCAGCCTGGTGGAGTGGGAGGTGTCCCTGCCCATGGAAGTGGGGTTGGAATRARAGGATCTTTAAGGTCYTTTCCAACCCAAACCATTCTGTGATTCCAGAATGTTCTCTGGGCCAGTGTGAGGAGCAGAGACCTTGCTGGGGGTTGAACAAGAACAGGTAGAAAACAAGTAGAGGAAGAGTTGGGTGAGAGTTTTGCTGCAGGAATTATTCTTGGTTTTGACTGTGTCATCCTTTACTGCAGTGAAAACACCTTACCCTGTTCTGGATAATGGGACAGAGATTGTCTGGGATGGATGTTTATCATTTTTACATCTTTTTACATCAATTTTACAGCACTGGGCAGAGTAAGAAGGCTTTAGTGTGAATTGGAGCTCCTTTTTTCCCTGTCTGACCAAAACCAGGTGTGTTTGGCACATTGTCTGACTCCCGAAAAATCCCTTTAGAGGGTAGGCAGAGATTGGATTTGCCAGGCAGGTTGTGCTGCTCTGTGCTTACRTTGCTCCGTGGCAATGCCCTTCATTATGTTTATTTTTTTATTTCTTCTTGATTACAATGATATTTGATGATTTCTCCTTAGACTCTCATACAATTGTTGGAAATATTTAGAGATATCCCCAAATCTGACAGATCTATGACACTGTGGAGCTACCTGGTGATTTGGTTTGTAGGCACTGAGGGCAGGGAAGGATAAACCGGACTGTCCCAGCCAAATTCCCAGTTTATTTTGCTTGTTTTGCTTCCCCTCTTTCCAGCTAGAAAAGAATCTCTCTTATCATGCATTGGTTGTGTCCCATCCTGGAGAAAACCATGTGCCCCTYGTGACTTGGGGATCTTTCAAGATAAAAGAGCCCTGTAAGAAAATKATTTTACTGCAGAGCACTTTCATTGTAATTACAATTTATTTTGAATCGGGTCCTACACCAAGAATTTAATCTAATTTTGATTATCCAGAGGATTTCAACCTCTTCAGCTCCTGTTTTAACTTGCATAAATAAAACTCCTATCTCCCTTTASTCATCTTCCCCAGCAAATCCTCCCTGGCAGGCAGCAGCTTCTTTATTGTACCCCATTTCCAGAGCTATTGGCATGAGGAYATTGTGCAGGATGTAACAGACCAAACAGAGAGGTCTGGATAACTTTTTTCCTCAAAGAAAAAGCTCCCCATGKCTGCTTTTTGTTGTTGAAAGCACTTTATCTTGCTGATGTACTGCGTTATTCAGCGTGCCACCTTTAATTCCTACAGATTGCTTAAAGAAGGATCCTAAATATTCCTCCCTTGAGGGGCTCTGGCCAAGCTCAGCACAGCCCTAAGTGAGCAGTGAAAAAGTGGGATGGGAAATGAGAGTCAGGAAGGACCTGAGCCAGTTGCTGSTTTCCTTATTAACAATTAAAGTTTGAGGCAGCATCAAAGCGGGATGTGGTTGTCTCTGTCTGAGACAGAAAATTGCTTCTCGTTTCTGATGGATCCTGCCAGTCTTTGCCAAGGATGGGGCTGCTGTGGCTTACCTGGAAAAAAACTCCTGCAGCCAGCATGGATTTTAACTGTGTAAATGTCTGGGATGATGCTGCATCCAAATTGTGGAGGTGTGAGGGGTGAAGATATTTGGACTTTTCTGCTCAGGTACATGATGGTCCCAACCTTCAGGGTTTGACTGTTCCACCCTCCTGCCACAAATGTTCGTGTTCAATTTACTGGAAAAGCACCTGATAACACCAGAGAAATCCCTGTTGGTGTCTACCATTGACAGGTACTATAAAATATTGAATGCATAGATAATTATGTATCTAATTTATTATTTAGCTGTGTCCATTTCCACTGTATTTACCCACCCTAAAGGCAGATGTGGTGGGTATAGTAACAGYAAATATATGATCTTCTAAATGACTWATYRGGATTTAGCCATGATGATTCCACACTGATGGAATGAGTGTGTCGAATCTGCAAGAAGAGGTAAAAAAATCTCCAGATAGAATCCAAAACAAATGGGCCCCCGGTTTTCTATAGAAATCTCTTCCCAAGATCTGAAAAGAAACAGCAAAATCCCAGTTAAATACTAGTTAGACACAATTATTGTTCTTCCTTTAATCTAATTAAGCCTTCAATTTAGTGAGAAAAGCAATTAGCATCTGAAAAGCYGAGAGGGGTGGTAGAAACAGTGGAGGAGGCAGGTCCCACACAGTGGGAGAGAGAAAAAATGCTCTGGGTACCAGTGCAGAAGGGAGATGCCATCACTGTAAATGGCCATAAAACCAATGGCTCTGTGCAGCCTGTGATCTTTAATTTCAGTGGAAACAGGAATCTTCAACCCCAAATTGATTTTGAAGATACTTTGTAAATTTGCGATAAAATCCAGGAATTAAAAAAAATCTGAGAAGGATTTTTTTTTTTTTTTTTTTTTTTTTTTAGTGTTCCTCCCATTAGTTCAGTTGGCGATCTCTTTTAGCTCATTTTTGTGGTAGAGTCGTGGTTTTGCGCTAACTCTGTAGTTTCCGTGAGGGTGTTCAGTTCTTTGGATGAAATGCAACTTTGTTTTGGAATGATCCCGCACGGAATGATCCAGGGGTTTGCGTGGATATCTTGTAGAGCAGTTACAGCAGAGTTTGAGCTCCTTCCCAGAGAAACAAGGCGAGAATGGAAAGTGCCAAGATCTGGTTTCATTTGTGATTTGTTGGTGCGTGGAAAGTTTGAAAGTTTGATGGAAGAAGTGATCACTGCTGGGCTGCTTGGGAGCTGGGGGCACAGATTGGGGGARTTTTGCCACCAAGGCAAGCTTTTCACTCAACACAACTTTTAATTATTTAATTATCTCTGCATAAAATCTAGAATATTTGGTAGTAGAAGTGTAGGGATGCTTGGAGATTTTTTTTTTTTTTTAGTGTGGTCTTTGAAGGAAAATACAATTGGAGACTCAGATGACAGTGAAAGGAATAAGCAGCTGTGAGTAAGAGAGGAAAAAATATTGGAAGGAGATGTTGAGAGGCAGAATAACTGCACTAGGGAATATTATTGCAAAGGTCTTAATTCCAGGACATGAATAGAGTGTTTTCACTGTGAAACACCAGCTCAAAGGTGTTTTGAGAAAATATTGCTGCATAGGGATGCTTTTGAGAGATCTGACTCAAATCTATTTTAGTTTCATCCACAAAAAGATGTGGAGTTATCCCAGCAAGAACAAGATCCATGGGATGGCACATGTGTTGGCCAAGCGGTAAAACGCTGCAGTAAAAACCACCAAAATGTGAGCCCAGCCCAGCAATAAGAAAATCCCAGCCTGGAAAGTGCTGGGATGGGATCCTATCGAGTGCTTTCCACAGACAAATGTATTTCAGAGAGTGTCAGAGAAGTAATTGAAAAACATCAATAACCATTGATAAAAACACAGGGTTGGACACGCCTGGCGGAACCTCTGTCCGCGGGAAGCGATGAGTGAGGATCCATAAAGGATGGAAATGAATTGTTACTCTCTTGCTACTTAAATGAGATTCACGGGAAAGTTGCTGATTTTTGCATGAAAAGATGACCTTGTCCTGAAACCAGATAAATCTCCAAAGTCTTTGCACCCACTGGAATTGCTTTATTGGAGTTGTGCAGGGAATTTATTTGGTCCTCACTCAGGCAGCTTTGCTGGAAGCAGCGCACTTAGCCRAAGTTAAAGATCCCAAAAGCATTAATTTTGCTCCAACCTGAGAACTCAGAGTGTTTGGGCTGGKTTAGCATTTGGACAGGAGCCTTAAACCCCAAAGTGGCAGCAGTTGGAGCTGTGGAACAATGGGGTGCCMATACCCGATGGTGTTTCCTGGATTGTGCTGATTTTGGCAGGATGCTGAGTTAGAGTCGTTAAAATTTTAATCCTGACTTCCTTGTGGTTGTTTTCAATGAACTGTGCCCCCCAAGGCCAAACCAGCAGACTGGGGTTATGGACCTCAGCATCCTGGCCAAGTCCAGGCCTTCAAAACAACTTCAGWGGGATTAACTGTTCTGTGGGCAATTTCAGAATTCCTGTATTTATGGACTCTTAACTATTTTCCTCTTAGGAACGTTATACACCAAGTTTTCCTCATAGTATCTATGGATTAGTTTGCTTTTTTTCTCACCTTTTTGTGTGGCTAAAGAAGGGGCCTGTGGACCAGAGAATTAAAAAAAAAAACCCTGAGTCCTAATATTCTCCAGAGCTTCAGGTGTTGRGTATGAARRAATATTAAGTGGAGCATCTAGWGMTGACTYCCTKGGAGAATYTGGGTTTGTTTTGATGTGAACCAGGGCTGAGATTCAGAATCCTTCTGGGAGATTTAGCCTAAGATCATAATTAATCATCATTTTTCTCTTTTCCTGAAGGTTTCTATCCATGCCTGAGAAGGGAAGAGTTAGGACAAAGCTGAAGGAAGGGAGAGGAGATGTGGAAAAGAATGGAAGAAAAAGTAACGTGCACAGTTGGCTTTAGAATTATGGAGTGGTTTGGGTTGGAAGAGACCCCAAAGAGATCTCAAATGCCATCTCATTCTACCCTCTGCTGTGGGCAGGGACACCTTCCATTGTCCCAGGGTGCTCCAAGCCCCATCCAACCTGGTCTGGGACATTTCCATGGATCCAGGGGCAGCCACAGCTGCTCTGGGCAACTCTCATAGAGAAAAAAAATTCTTCCTAACATCTAATTAATCTAATCTAATCTAATGCAATCCAATTAATCCCTGTTTCCCAGGTGGAGTTTTCAGGGGTAGACAAAGAGTTGGGAAGGCAGTAAAAGTCAAGCAATGCTGGATGACTTGTGCAGTTTCAGGAAGAAAAAATCCATGTATCAGGATGAGGAAAGCAGGTGCAGGGGTGTTATGGGGTGGGGAATTCGATCATTTCACACTGGTATGTAAAGCGAAGAGACATCCTGACTCTCCTGACAGTGCTTTGTGGTGGGAAGCAAAGGGATGGAAAGGGGACATTAAAATCAGGACAAAGCAGGTGAGAGGAGAGCCATTTGGATCCTGTGGGAATGTGGGGCTGCAGGAGGCTGAATTTGTGGGTCAGGAGCTTTGCCTGGGCTGGGCTCTGTTGTTCTCAACTGTAACAAAACATTTTGGCTGTCCCTGATGCTGTGCTGCCGATTCCTGCCTGTCTGGAACCCCTGTCTGATCCCTGAGGAGCATTTGGAACTCGTGTCCCTGCCCTCAGCATTCCCACGGGTTTCAGATTGATTTATTCAGCTTCCATCCCAAATGTCAAACCTCTCTGGTGCCTGATCCTTGTCTGTTGGTGGCTGCTTCTCCCTCCCAGGGCTCTGATCTGTTTTTGACCATTTCCTCATCTCAGGAATAGGTCAGGTGGGAGAGACAGGAAAACCACGGTGTTGGTGGGTTCCAAACCAGTGTGACTGCCCACAGTGAGCAGTCTAAGGCCAACTARAATTAAMATRACAACTTCCCTCTGACTGGCCATGCCTCAGATCAAGCCSCAAGCAGAGGATTCCTTTGGGAATCTCTGTGTCTGGGATGGGAGCTGTGTTTGCACTCAGATCTCCTGTGGGTTGCTCAGTAGAACAGTTGAGTGTTTGCAAGTGGTGTTTCCTCAGCCAAATTTTTTTTTGTTTTTAATGCTTGTGCATCATCCACATTGGAATCCCCACATTTTTTCCCTTTTCTCTCAGATGTGTTTGATCAGAGGCTTTGATGTAACTGCTAGGAAAGGCCTCCCTCACCGAAATGCTTCTGTTCTCAAAGCTTTCTTTCAAGGATTTAACACAGGAGATCTCTCCATTGTGCTGTAGTCCTGGTGGTCCTAGGAGGGATTCTGCTGAGCTTCTTGCTCTTGTTTTCACCTTTCAGTGTCACCTCTGTGCCCTGGAAGGCCAAGGTGAAGCACTGAGCTCTTTTAGGACAAAGTCTCCAGCTCAGGTTTTTGTCCTGTGCCACAACAGTGTCTCCTGTGTACCTTTGGGAGGAGGGTTCAAAAGCAGCTCCTTAAAATGATCTCCAGTGCCTGGAATGCCATGAATCAGCTCCTTCCTGGGGTGTGAGTAGAGACCATCTAAACCTCTCTTTTCTGGAGATTTTGAGCGTTTTCCTCTGACCTTTAGAGAGCTCAGAGCTCCCTGCAGGGATTGAGTTTCAGGATAGYTGAAGTTCCCTGTCCTCTGCCAGCAGACCACAGTCCCTGTCCTTTCCTGAGGACCAGTTTCAAGGGTGGCATTTCTAAATCCAGTAGAAAATCCCAAATTATGTGAGCAAGGAAGAGAGGAAAGCCAGGTCTCTATCAATCCCACTTTAGGGAAATCTGGATGTGGGTRAGGATACAACTGCAAATTCCCCATTTAGCTGAAGTTGGGCTGTGGGGGAAGGTCCTGAAGTGTCCCAGTACT